>NC_051309.1:71122595-71425625 GCF_015220235.1 Choloepus didactylus
CCCTCAATCACAGGACTTGCCCTTAGGAAGACTGTTACTGCAAAGGAGAGGCTAGGCCTGCTTATACTTGTGCCTAAGTGTCTCCTCCTAAACGCCTCTCTGTTGCTCAGATATGGCCCTCTCTCTCTAGCTAAGCCAACTTGGCAGGTGAAATCACTGTCCTCCCTCCTACGTGGGATCTGATACCCAGGGATGAAAATACCCCTGGCAACATGGAATATGACTCCTGGGGAGGAATCTGGACCTGGCATCCTGGGATGGAAAACATCTGCTTGACCAAAAGGGGGATGTGAAAGGAAATGAAATAAGTTTCAGTAGCTGAGAGATTCCAAAAGGAGCCAAGAGATCACTCTGGTGGGCACTCTTACACACAATATAGATAACCCTTTTTAGGTTCTAATTAATTGGAATAGCTAGCAGTAAATACCTGAAACTATCAAACTACAACCCAGAACCCCTGAATCTTGAAGACGATTGTATAAAAATGTAGCTCATGTGGGGTGACAATGTGGTTGAGAAAGCCATGTGGATCACACTCCCCTTTGTCCAGTGTATGGATGGATGAGTAGAAAAAGGGGGGCAAAAAAAAAACACCCGGTGTTCCTTTTTACTTAAAAAAAAAAAAAAGTAAATGAGTAATATGGAGGTGGGGGGTATGCGACCTTTTGGGTGTTCTTTTCACTTTTATTTTTATTTTTTGGAGTAATGTAATATTCAAAAACTGATTTGGTGATGGATGCACAGCTATATGATGACACTGAACAACTGTTTTACACTTCGGATGATTGCATGCTATATGAATATATTTCAATCTAAAACTTTTTTTTTTTAATGAGGAGGGAGGGGTATGTAGGAGGTTTTGAGTGTTCTCTTTTTTTTTTTTTTTTTTTTTTTACTTTTTAACTTTTTTATTGTAAAATAAAACACAGATACCATGGTAGGGGGCAGTCCCAGCGCAACCTGCCGCCTTTTCCTGGAACCCACAAATCCATCTTGTGCTCAGGACCAGGTGTGTCCACCTGGCAGGATAAAGTGCAACCCCTAATAGGAGTGGGGACAGTGGTACCCTCCTTCCCTATTGGCCAAGCAGCTGTAAACCTTCGCTGGAGATCATCTGACTCTAAGGGGCATGTTTTAGGACATCTAGTTCACACCAAGCCATGTATCTGTCCCTGGTGGGCAGTGAGCAGGTTTCCTCCATGAGGGTACAGGAACACAAGAGAGGGGTGCCCCCTGGTTGGCCACAGATGGGGAGCCGCTGGCTATGGGGAACCAACGTCCATGTATGAAGCTTTGAGTGTTCTCTTTTCCTTCTATTTTTACTCTTACTTCCATTTTTATTTTTTGGAGTAATGGAAATGTTCAAAAATTGTGTTGAATGCACAACTATATGATTAAACTGTGAACAACTGTACATTTTGAATGATTGTATGGTGATATATTTCAATAAAATTACATTTAAAAAAGAAAAAAATAAAAAATAAAATATGATATATACACACAATGGAATATTACACAACAGTAAGAAGGAATGAGGTTGTGAAACATATGACAATATGGATAAAACTTGAAGATACAATGCTGAGAGAAATAAGCCAGACACAAAAAGATATTGTATGTTACCACTAATGTGAACTCTATGAAAAATATAAAATAAATGTTTTATACGGTAGAATGTAGGGGACTTGGAGATAAACAACTAGTGAATGGGGAACAACAATCTAATAAGAAGAGATAAATTATGGAGGGTAATCTTAATGTTATGGGAATGCTCAGGAATGGCTATGGTTTGTTAATTTTTGGGAGTATGGTAGGAACATGTTGGAAACAATGTAGTTATTTTAGGTTATTTGTTTTTCTTATTCCTTTGTTTTGTTATGGCTTGTTAATTTTCTTGGGACATGGTAGGAACATGTTGGAAGCAATGTATTTTATGTTATTTGTTTTTTGTATTCCTTTGTTTTATTTTGTTTAAATGTTGTTTTAATTTTTTGATAAAATTTTAAAAAATAAAAAAATAAAAACAAAAAATAAAAATAAAAAACATGCTGTTCATCCTAATACTATTCAATACATAACCAGAAAATTAAATTTTAAAGATTTTACAACAAAAAGAATGGCCCAAAGCAACCCAAACAAGCATCCACCAGATAATTACATGATCACATGCATTATTTTTCTTTGTCCCACTGAATAGGCTGCATCTTTTTAATATCATCATTCAAACCACTCCACAGTAGCTCTCATTTAGTCAGAACTTCAGACTGCCTCTTCCTGGTCTACCATTTTATCACGTGAATTTCTTTTCTCATTGCCACTATCACTAAGTCATTACATTGTTTACATTATTTCTGTTCCTATAAATAACTAAGATGACTACACATAATCAGTGGGCATAGAAAACATTCTTTTAGTAAGGAGTGGCAGTTTTTCCTTTTTGCATTTATAAATTTAATTTATGAAGATGGGAATAAAGATCAATTTTAAAAGCTTAAGTATATAAATCACCTGGAGGGTCGGCAAAATCTTCTTCTGTAGACATTTTTCAGATGATCCTGAAAGAAAAGTAAATCATCAATTTGTGCCATGCCAAAAAATTTCAGTTCATTTATTCATTCAACAAGTATTCTTTAATTGTCTATTATAAAGAGGAATTCTGGATCAAGAGAAAGAATAACTTGCCTCATATATATATAATGTTTCTATAGCTTTGCTTGTACTATTTCCTCCCCTTGGAATTTAGTCCATTTTCTTCAACCTCTTCCAGCACCTCTACCCATACCTTTTTCACCATCAAAATCCTAACTATCTGAATCTTCCAGTAATTCAATTTGGTTAACTAACCGTATCTGTTTACCTCCTTTCCCTACAGATCCCACTAAAATACTAGTAAAGGAAAACAAAACAAAACAAAACAAACAAACAAAAAAAACAGCATAAAACAACATCAACAAGAGTGGAAAAGGGAACCATATATGGACAAATTAACAAATTTATGAAATACAGAAAACAGATGAGTCATGATAATCTCTGTCCTTAATGAGAAAGAAAGCTGATCTGTCTAGAAGAAAGCCATAATGATACAGAAATAGGAAACCTGAGATCTGAAGGAGGCAAAGAGTGAGACATGAAAGTAAAATCAGGGCAATTAGAGGAAAACCTACAAACAGAACAGCAGACCACACCCCCACCCCTACCCTCATCAACAGTCTATTGATTCAGATTTAGGACCAATATGTATAGATCACCAAACATTTAAAAGTCTCTAAAACAAAAGAGGAAAATCAAGATATAATTTAGAGAGAGAGAGAGAGAGAGAATGGACCAAATAGAAACTAATATCAAGGATGTAAAAGAAGAGAACTTCAAAAACAACTGTATACCAATATTCATAGCAGCATTATTCACTAATAGCCAAAAGGTGGAAGCAAGCCAAATGTCCATCGGAGATGCATGGATAAACAAAATGTGTTATATACTTACAATGAAATATTACTCAGCCTAAAAAGGACTTAAGTCATATTACATGCCATAACATGGATTAAACTTGAAGACATGTTGGGTGAAATAAGTTAGACATGAAGGAACAGATATTGTATGATTCCACATATAAGAAACATACGGAATATGCAAACACATCAAGACAGGAAGTAGAGTACAGGTTACGAAGGAAAAAGGTATAAGGTTTCTGTATGGGTTGATGGGAAAATTCTGGTAATAGATGGTGATGAGGGTAGCAAAATATTAGGAATGTGACTAATCCCACTGAATGGTATGCTCGGAAACAGCTGTGACTAATCCCACTGAATGGTATGCTCGGAAACAGCTGATGGGAAAATTTATGTTGTATAAATGGTTCTACAATTTTAGAAAAAAGAGAAAAAGCAACTAAAGAGATAATGACAATTAAATACAATACATGATCCTGGACTGAATCTAGTAATGGAGGAGAAAATAACCAAAAGGATATTATTGGGACATATGAAGAAACCAAAATATAACTGAAAGCTTTGTGTCAATGAAAAGTTTTTGGACTTGCTAACAGGGGTTACATAAGTGAATATCCTTGTTCTTAGAAAATGTACATGGAAGTGTTACGTGTTTAAGGAGAATGACATATAAAATTTACTCTCAAATGCTTGGAAAACTGATAGAAAACTAGATAGATAGAACAATAAATAAGTGGATTGACAGATGGACAGATATAATAATACAACAAATGTGGCACAGTGGTAAAATTGGTGGATCTGGGTATCTGGGGAGGTATGCTGGAGTTCTCTGTATAAGTTTTCGTATTGTTTTTGTAACTGTCCTGTAAGTTTGAAATTATTTCAAAATAAAAAGTTTAAGGAAAACAGAACAGCATCAAAAAATTCTAATTGGTATTTTCCAGAAAAATTTAAGATACAGGAGATAATACTGAACTCATAAAAGTGGTAAACAATAAATACTAAACAGAGAAAAAGAAAAACTCTGAAAAATTTTAAAAAAAAAGTCTAAAAATCAAGAAGAAACTGAGGATATTTTTCCAAAAATAGAAAAGACAAAGAGATCAGATGGAAAATGGGAAAGAAAGAACAAGACAAAGATACAAAAAAAAAAAAATTAAGAGGTCCAACTTTTGACTAACCATTATCCAAGACAGAAGAAAAAGGAAAAAGATATTCCTTAAGAAAACATACAATAGAATTTCCCAAATCTGCAAGTAACGAATAGTCAGCATCTATGAGTTGAAAAATATCCATACCTAGGAGCACAATAGTGACATTTCAGAAAAATTGAGAACAAAAAGGTTCTAGAATACTTCCAGAAAGAGAAAACAGATAACCTCAACAAAAAATGAGGCGGTCCCAATTATTGGGAACAACAGGAAAAATAAAGCACACAGACAATGGCGATAACAGGAGTGAGGGGACATACTTGGTATTCTTTGGGTCCTATCTTTTAATTGTGAAATTTACAACATTAAATTTTCTAGTTGAATATTGGATGATAACCCTTACTTTTACTTGGCCCAGTGGAATATAAAGGAAGTACATGTGAAATAATTTGATGAACAAAAGCACAGTATTTGTTCTGGACTCATCATATAATGTCTCTACACCAGCCCTGAAACCTGCCATTTTTCCAGGGACACCTGGTTCCTTTTAGTGAATAATGGTGTGCCAATTTGGTTATATTATGTCCCCCTGAAAAAGCTATGTTCTTTAATGCAATCTTGTGGGGGCAGGCATATTAGTGTTGGTTAGGTTGGAACCTACTGATTAAGTGTTTCCATGGAGATGTGGCTCAATCACCTGTGGGTGAGATCTTTGATTAGACAATTTCCACAGAAGTGTTAGCCCACCCATTCAGGGTAGGTCTTAATTAAATCACGGGTGTCCTATAAAAGAGTTCACATATAGAAGGAGCTCAGAGCAGCTGAGAGTGACATTTTGGAAAGCAGCTGAGAGAGACATTTTGGAGACAGCCATTAAAAGCAGACTTTTGCTGACACTTTGGAGATGTTAGCCCAGAGTTTGCTTCTGAGAAGCTAAGAGAGGACAAAACACCCCAGGAGCAACATTTTGAAGAATGCACAGAAACTGAGAGAGGAGCTGGCACACAGCCTGGGATCACAGATGCCAGCCACACGCCTTCCCAGCTAACAGAGGTTTTCCAACGCCATCGGCCTTCCTTCAGTGAAGGTATACGTGAGTTGATACCTTAATTTAGACATTTTCATGGCCTTCAGACTGTAAATTTGCAGCCAAATGAACCTCCTTTATAAGAGTCAATCATCTAGTATTTTGCATAACGGTAGCATTAGCAAACTGGAACAAATGGTATTTAGAAACCAGGGACTGGATAATATAATAGGTATGCTTATTGCTTTGGGGATGCTGCCATCTGCTTCTTGGTCTTCTCAGGGCACAAAAGTAGGTAATATGTATGTGTTGACATATACACCCAATATTTAAATCTGTATTTCCATAAATATTGAAAGCCATGAGTTCATAGGGATACACACAATTCCAACCCAAAACCACAGGGTTCATTCTATTTTCTTATTTTCCACACTTGTAACTCCCTTCTCCAAGGGTGTGAAAAGTGACTATATATAACCAATCTCTTCACTCCACTCTTGCTATATATAACCAATCTCTTCACTCCACTCTGGATCTAACAACTCTTACTGTATTGTTCCCCACATTGACACCTTCTTCACACTGCTTGGACTGACACCACCTGGTAGACAGTGCTATCACTCAAACCTCCCATCCCCTACTGCCCCTCCCACATGAACTCTTTCCCCACCCAGATCAGGCTTTGACCATCCTGAGGCCAGCCCTCTCTGCCAATGCCCTTCTTTCACCATTCAAGGTGCAACTCCCCATGCTGAGCCATCACTGCCCCTCTTGTATGGTCATCCTCCTCACCCCACACGAGGCTGCCTCTCCATGAAAACCCTCACCTCAACAGGCACTCTCCTATGTGGAAGTCTTCTTTCCATACTCAAGCTTTTATACTCCATAAAGATGTCTCTCACCCAAAGTGGACATCTTGTTCACCTTCACCCCCTCATGCTCTAACACAGTGAGTGGGCCACCCTCCCATCCCCATACAAGGGCTCCTACATACTGCTCTGGGCTGCTGTGGTTCCCTACTCACAGGGAGGGACGCCTACCTTGTTTGGCCCATCTAATGGCTTCTGGATTGAACTGTTCAGGAAAGGAAAAGGAACAGGAAAACCAAGATCTCTATTCAGTTTTAAGAAACTCATATTTAAGATTTCAGAGAAAGGGCTTTGTCTTAAGCCAATTCATACTCTTCACAGAACCTTGCCTTTTGCATTGTTTGCCACATAAAAGACCAAAAAATATGCCAAATAAAATAAGATTTAAAAAAAAATTAATGAGCTAGAGAAGGAGGCGCTACCGTTGAGCTGTAGGGCAACCCTGGAATCCACGCGGACGTAACCCCCGACTCCTAGCAGGCCAAGCGCGGCTGCCGCGCAGGAAGGACTAAGGCGGTGCCGAGGCTCCGGGCACCACCCGGCCTGCCCTGGTGACCCTCAGGCCCCAGCCAGCCCACAGCAAGGAGCTACCTGAGAGCCAGCAGGGGCACTTGCTGCCAGCGCTGCAGCTGCTACTGCAGCTCGTGCTGCTCACGGCACTGACCCCCAGCTGCAAGCACGAAGGGTGACTTCTTGGGGCCAGCAGGGCGATGAGTGCTGCCGAAAGCAAGGTGGTGTCTAGAGCTCGTGAACCGCAGTCACCATGATTCTGAGTGATATTAAAATATCGGAATTGAAGAATGGCTCATTTTCTGGGTTAAGTCTCCTAAAAAGATTGGACCTCCAAAACAATCTGAATAGTAGTATAGATCCAGGTGCCTTTTGAGGACTGTCATGGCTAAAAAGATTGGACATGACAACCAAACAGGATGTCTCAATGCAGACATATTTAGAATGTTTAACAATCTTGGTAGACTAAATCTTTCAAAGAATTTGTTTTCTTCATCTCAAGGAATTTCTGACTATCTTGGCTCATTACGGTCTTCAGAATTTCAGACTGAGTATCCTGTGTGTGACTAACATTGTGGATGTTACCCTGGGCAAAGGAGGGGAACATCACCGTGCCGGACACCAAGTGTGCTTACCCTAAGTCACTGCAGGCACACTTGAAGCAGGAAATGTAACCTGTGATCCTCCCCTTGAATTACCATCTTTCCACATGACTGCATCCCATCCTCAAGTTGTATTTGAAGGCAATAGTCTTCCTTTCCAAAGCATGGTTTCATATATTGATCAGGACATGCAAGTGTTATCGTATCACAATGCACAAATAGTTGAAACCGATGAATCGCAAGGTATCTTTGTTGAAAAGAACATGATTCACAACTGCTCATTGATTGCAAGTGCCCTAATCATTTCTAATATGCAGGCTGGTTCTAGTGGGAATTCGGGTGTCATGTCCAGACCACACACAGGAACAATACGAGGACTGTCGATACTGTGGTATTAGAAAGTTCTACCCAGTACTGCCCTCCGGAAAGGGTGGTCAACAAAAAGGGGATTTCAGGTGGCCCAGAACATTGGCAGGCATTACTGCACATCAGCAGTGTACTCGGAACAATCATGGCAGTAGGATATATCCCAGAAACCCCCAGGATGAGTGGAAGGCTTGGTGCAGATGTGATAGAGCTGGCTTCTGATGATGATTATTCTCAGTGCCAGTAAGCAAATAATGTCACTGAAGTTCTGTTTTGTTTAATCAGATGCCTTAAGTCTTACAAATGCTGAGGCAACAGCTCAGCAATTATTGACTTACATGGTAGAAACATCAACTTTTCTGACAAAAGAGATGCCATGTTTGGTCTGAAATGATAGAAAAGTTTGGAAGATTTACCAAAGAGGAAAAATCAAAAGAGTTAGGTGATATAATGGTTGACATTGCAAGTAACCTCATGTTGGCTGATGAGCATGTCCTGTGGCTGGTAGAGAAGGAACCTAAAGCCTGCAGTAGAATCATTCAGCATCTACAGCAAATCACTACATACTGACTAGCAACTGGAGCTCATGTTTATTCAACATATTCACCCAATACTGCCCTGGAACCTTATGCCATCAAGGGTACTGGTTTCACTGGGATGACCAGTACCATATTCCAGAAAGTGACAGCCTCTGATAGTTCTGGACTTTCTGATTATTGGAGGCAGGATCCAGATGGAAACCTAGATAAGCTGCTGAGCTCTAAGTGCAATGTTTCAAATACATTTTCAAGTCTGGCACTAAAGAATACCATTGTGGAGGCTTCTATTCAGCTTCCTCCTTCCCTTTTCTCACCAAAGCAAAAAAAAAAGTCAGACCAACTGATGACTCTCTATACCAAGCTTCAACTCATCGCATTCTGCAATGGGAAGCTTTCTCCAGCAACTAGAAATTCAACAAATTTGGCTGAAGATGGAATATGATACACAGTAATTACCCCATGATTCTCACCAAAATGGATGGTATGAATGTAGATACCTACCTCATTCCTGTTAATGTGACAGTGTGTCAAATTGCACATGGTGCAGATGCCATCAAAGCCCAATGGGATTTTGATTTGTGAAAGGACAAGGTGGCTGGAAGTCAGATGGGGGCTATATATTCTACTCAAATAAAAATAACACTACAATTCAGTGCTTCTCCCTTAGTAATTATGCAGTTTTAATGGATTTGATGAGATCTGAATGATATACCCAGGTATTCATTCTCTTACATCCTGTTGTTTATCCTACTGCTGTAATTCTTCTCCTGTGTCTCTTGGTGGTCATAGTCAGTTACATATACCATCACAGTTTGATTAGAATCAGTCTTAAGAATTGGCACATGCTTGAACTTGTGCTTTCATTTTTCCTGACCTGTGTGTGGTTTTTCTGAAAGGCACAACTCAAACACGAAATTCAAGAATCTGCCAAGCAGTTAGGATAATTCCTCATTATTCCACCCTTACTACAGTACTATGGGTGGGAGTGACAGCTCAAAATATCTATAAACAAGTCACTAAAAAAGCTAAAAGGTGCCAGGATCCTGATGAACCTCCACCTTCACTCAGACCAATGCTCAGAGTTTACTGATTGGTGACGGCATCCCCATCATACTTTATGGCATAACAGCAGCAGCAAACATCAAGAATTACAGCAGCCAGCCAAATGCAACATATTGCTGGATGGCATAGGAACCCCTTCTTGGGAGGCTTTAATGGGCCCACTAGCTTCATTACTTTTGTAAACTGCATGTACTTTCTAAGTATATTTATTCAGTTGAAACAACAACTTGAATGCAAGTACGCACTTAAAAAGCCCAGTGAGGAACAACAAAGACTGGCAGTCAATGAAAATGGCAAAATAAATCATCAGGATTCAATGTCTTTGCCACTGATTTCTACATTAGCACTGGAAAATGAACACACTTTTCATTTTCAACTCTTGGATGTCAGCCTCACTTTGCTCTTATACATCGCTTTGTGGATGTTTGGGGCCTTGCTTGTTTCTTTGTATTACCCTCTGGACTGGTTTTTAGCTTCTTTTTTGGAGCTACATGTGCATTCATCATGGTTCACCACTGGGTTAATAGGGTGGATGTTAGACTTGCTTGGATCTTGACTTGCTGCCCAGGATGGAGCTCATATTCAGTGCAACCCAACATCCAACCCCCCATCTCCAGTGCACCAAAAGCAGTGCAGAATCTTCATATACAAACAGAAGTGCATCAAGCATTAGAAATTCCTCCCAAGGCTGCAAATTAACACATTTGCAGGCTGCTGCAATTCAGTGCCTTATCAATTCTCCACCTGTGATCTCCATGCCTCAGCTTGATAATAGTCTGACAGAACATTCAATAGACAATGATATTAAAATGCATGCAGCACCTTTAGAAGTTCAATTTCGAACAAATGTACACCCAACTCGCCATCATAAAAACAGAAGGTACACCAGGCAAGCAGACTCAAAATCCTAAGAGAATATGGCTATGATGTCCCAACAAGTGTGGAAGAAAGTATGCAGAATGGCTTATCTAAAAGCCAGCCTGGCAATAACAAAGGACATTTGAGGCATCAAAGAGCTTATTTAGCCCATAAAGAGAGGCAGTACAACCCACCCCAACAAGATAGCAGTGAAGCTTATAGCACATTTCCCAAAAGTAGCAGAAACTTTGAAGGGCCTCTTTAAACTAGTAGTAAAGGATGCATTATGGAAGCCGAATACAGTGGAACTTGAAGATCAGCAGAAGTCTTGTAGACTCAACTTGGCCATTCATAATGAAACAATTAAAAGCAGTGGGCAGGATGAACTTTTGCTTGGTACAGATAGCACTGGCAATGTTAGGACTGGATTATGGAAACACAAAACTACTGTGTGGCACTGGTGGACTTCAACAGAAATTCATAGAAATTGTGACATTCACATTCCTTTAAGCTATGAACATTTAAAAACAAACTCTTTACAGACAACTTAGGAATTCAAAAAATTTTGAATAAACCTCTAAGTTTTGGATTTTACTTATTTTGTATCCCCCAAATGTTGCCTTTTTATGAATTTTAAAAAAAGAATACCCAACAACTCCTAAAGCATTATTTTAACTGTCAAAGCACCAAACAGGGGATTTTGGGAATCTAAAGTGTAATTTCTGAGACTCTGTAATATCTACTTAACATTTCAAACTTGTATTGAATACAATAAATAGGCATTTATCATGAAAAAAAAAATCTTATGAGATAAAAACATCTTTAAGGAAGGACAGACTGTTTCACATAGCCTATTATTATCATTAAGTACCCAGGAGTAAAAGATGCAATCTATTTTATAGATGGTAAACTAGTGGTGTTTGTCACAAGTCACTAATGGAAACTAAACCCTAAGCACTTAGGCCTCTGTCCAAAACTCAGCATTTTGAAACACTGAAAACCCTACTCTTGAGTATCTTAGTTATCTACATTCCAAAGCCTAATTTAAGGTTGCAGCTCTCCTAATTTCACACAAGTTGAAAGATTCATCAAATTTGCACAATGAAATGTTTCTGAAAATTAATTAACCTGTAAATTAACCTGTTTCTCTTTTGAAAACAAAAATTTTAAGGCTAAGAGTTCATTTATTCAATAAATATTAGGCACCAACTATTGAGCCAAGAGCTATTTAGGCACACTAAAAAGCAGATGGTGAACAAGACATCTTGTGCTGGTTTGAATCTATTATGTCCCCAACAAAAGCCATGTTCTTTTAATCCAATCTTGTGGGTGTAGGCTTATTATGGGTGAGATCTTTTGATTAGATTGTTTCCATGGAGATGTGACCCATTCAACTGTGGGTAGGATCTTCTGATTACATTATTTCCATGAAGGTGTGACCCCACTCATTCAGGGTGGGTCTTGATTAGTTACTGGAGTCCTTAAGAAAGCTAAGAGCTCACACAAACCTAGACACTTGGAGATGCAGACAGAAAGACATTTGGGGATGCTAAGCTAAGAGATGAAGCCCAGAGTTTGCCCCAGAGAAGCTAAGAGAGGACACCAGATATTAAGGAAAAACACCTGGGAGAAAGAAGCAAGGACACACAGGAGCTGAGAGAGAGGAGTTAAGAGAGACAGAAGTCCAAAGAATTTTGGAGAAAGCCATTTTGAAACCAAAACCCAGGAGCAAAGGACAAGCAGAAGCCAGCCACATGCCTTCCCAGATGACATGAGGTGTTCCGGACGCCACTGGCCTTTCTTCACTGAAGATATCCTCTTGTTGATGCCTTAGTTTGGACACTTTTATGTTATGGCCTTAGAACTATAAATTTGTAACCTAATAAATCCCCTTTATAAAAGCCAATCCATTTCTGGTATTTTGCACTCCGGCAGCTTTAGGAAACCCGAACAGTCTTGATTCTAAATTTAAGTTAGAATGTTCAAAGTTCTCATTTTCAAAATAAATGAAATTTCAACTCATTCTTCAGTCATTTTAACATAAGCTTCTTCCATTCACTGTGTAAATCATATTTCTAAAGGGAAACAGTAATATACAATGCAGCAGGATTTCTCAACATCAGTACCTTTGACATTTTGAGCTGGATAATTCTTTGTTATGGGGGTTTGGGTGCGAAAATTCTTTGTTGCTGGATGCACTGTAGGATGTTTAGCAGCATCCCCGACCTCTACCCACTAGGTGACCCCTGGAGGGGCAGAAACACCCCAGTTGAGAACCACTGAAGTACAGGAATGGCTGAGGATAATCTCCTCCAGTATTCTCCCTACCTTATTTTCAAAATGGGTTATGGGTATCAATTTGGCGACCCAAGAAGGGACAAAGATTCCTAAGGAGCCTGACTGCTCTAAGTTCTGGAGCTTCAGCAGGATGGGTAAACATGGTAATCTAGCCTTTTGCAGCTAGACTTTTTAATCTAGAGGTTCAACAATCAGTTTTTTCTCTACTTTGCCAGCACTACAGACCCTTGGCACCTTAAAAATCTTCAGAGATAGAAATAGTTTCCAGTTCCGAGTCTGGACATCTGACTGGTTCTTGATCAGTCAACCATCTCTTAACAAGATTTGTTGACAAGTCCTGGATTTTCTGCAAGAGCTTCATTAATTTCTGTTACTTCTGATAGAGGAGAATAAAGTTCACTAGTAGCTTTCACACTTTCCAAAGCACCAAACTTCTCGTTTGTTCAATTTTGTCCCAACCTTTGGAAAACTATAGTAAACATCTCCCAAAGCTTCCTGTGCAAAATTGCTGATTCCAGTACCATTTTCTGTTATTATCCACTCATGTTTGTCTGTGAATTTCCACACGGAGAGCACAGTGGGGCCGGTATGCAGCATCCAAACAGTGTCTGCTCCCAGGCCCCAGGGCCTCGGCGGGTAGGACGTGACCAGCGCAGAGTGAGCACAGAGGCTGCAGACAACAATCCGCAACCTCCGTGCCACGTGCAGTGCCAAGTTCACAGAGCAGAAGGTCGCAGTGCTGCAACTCAGACACTCAGCCAGCAGGGACTGGTTGGGGACTATAATATTTTTTTAAAGAGCTTTTGGGTCAAACTCTGTATTCATACAAAACTGGAATTTAGTTTTTCTCTCTGTTAAAATAATGTGAATTGTTGGTCTGCTCCTCACGAAAAGTTGTAAAAAGTTTTTCTCAACCATCTGAGTATTCTGTTTAGAAGAAAAAGATTTTATGTCATATCAGAATAATATCCTTATTGATATTTATGTTGACCTTATAATCCTTTATTTCAGAAGACAAATCTTCTCACTTTTAAAGGAAAACTGTTGTAAAGGATTTGTTCTTCAACCTTTAAAAGTGAGGTGCTGGAGGTGGCGCAAGATGGCAGACTGGTGAGCTGTATGTTTTAGTTACTCCTCCAGGAAAGTAGGTAGAAAGCCAGGAACTGCGTGGACTGGACACCACAGAGCAATCTGACTTTGGGCATACTTCATACAACACTCATGAAAACGTGGAACTGCTGAGATCAGCGAAATCTGTAAGTTTTTGCGGCCAGGGGACCCGCGCCCCTCCCTGCCAGGCTCAGTCCCGTGGGAGGAGGGGCTGTCAGCTCCGGGAAGGAGAAGGGAGAACTGCAGTGGCAGCCCTTATCGGAAACTCATTCTGCTGATCCAAATTCCTACCATAGATAGACGGAGACCAGACACCAGAGAATCTGAGAGCAGCCAGCCCAGCAGAGAGGAGACAGGCATAGAAAAAAAAAAACAACATGAAAAACTCCAAAATAAAAGCGGAGGATTTTTGGAGTTCTGGTGAACATAGAAGGGGGAAGGGCAGAGCTCAGGCCAGAGCCCAGGTCCTGAGGCGCATATGCAAATCCCGAAGAAAAGCTGATCTCTCTGCCCTGTGGATCTTTCCTTAATGGCCCTGGTTGCTTTGTCTCTTAGCATTTCAATAACCCATTAGATCTCTGAGGAGGGCCCTTTTTTTTTTTTTTTTTTTTTTAATCCTTTTTTCTTTTTCTAAAACAATTACTCTAAGAAGCCCAATACAGAAAGCTTCAAAGACCTGCAATTTGGGCAGGTCAAGTCAAGAGCAGAACTAGGAGAGCTCTGAGACAAAACGCAATAATCCAGTAGCTGAGAAAATTCACTAAACACCACAACTTCCCAAGAAAAGGGGGGTGCCCGCTCACAGCCATCATCCTGGTGGACAGGAAACACTCCTGCCCATCGCCAGCCCCATAACTCAGAGCTGCCCCAGACAACCCAGTGTGACGGAAGTGCTTCAAATAACAGGCACACACCACAAAACTGGGCATGGACATTAGCCTTCCCTGCAACCTCAGCTGATTGTCCCAGAGTTGGGAAGGTAGAGCAGTGTGAATTAACAAAGCCCCAATCAGCCATCATTTCAGCAGACTGGGAGCCTCCCTACAGAGCCCAGCAGCCCAGAACTGCTCTGGGGGGACGGCACTCACCTGTGACATAGCACAGTCATCCCTCAACAGAGGACCAGGGGGTGCACGGCCTGGAAGAGGGGCCCACTTGCAAGTCTCAGGAGCCATACGCCAATACCAAGGACTTGTGGGTCAGTGGCAGAGACAAACTGTGGCAGGACTGAACTGAAGGATTAGACTATTGCAGCAGCCTTAAAACTCTAGGATCACCTGGGAGATTTGATTGTTAGAGCCACCCCCCATCCCTGACTGCCCAGAAACACGCCCCATATACAGGGCAGGCAACACCAACTACACACGCAAGCTTGGTACACCAATTGGACCCCACAAGACTCACTCCCCCACTCACCAAAAAGGCTAAGAAGGGGAGAACTGGCTTGTGGAGAACAGGTGGCTCGTGGACGCCACCTGCTGGTTAGTTAGAGAAAGTGTACTCCACGAAGCTGTACATCTGATAAATTAGAGATAAGGACTTCAATTGGTCTACAAATCCTAAAAGAACCCTATCAAGTTCAGCAAATGCAACGAGGCCAAAAACAACAGAAAATTATAAAGCATAGGAAAAAACCAGACGATATGGATAACCCAAGCCCAAGCACCCAAATCAAAAGACCAGAAGAGACCTAGAGACCTAGAGCACCTAGAGCAGCTACTCAAAGAACTAAAGATGAACAATGAGACCATAGTACGGGAGACAAAGGAAATCAAGAAGACCCTAGAAGAGCATAAAGAAGACATTGCAAGACTAAATAAAAAAATGGATGATCTTATGGAAATTAAAGAAACTGTTGACCAAATTAAAAAGATTCTGGACACTCATAGTACAAGGCTAGAGGAAGTTGAACAACGAATCAGTGACCTCGAAGATGACAGAATGGAAAATGAAAGCATAAAAGAAAGAATGGGGAAAAAAATTGAAAAAATCGAAATGGACCTCAGGGATATGATAGATAATATGAAACGTCCAAATATAAGACTCATTGGTGTCCCAGACGGGGAAGAAAAGGGTAAAGGTCTAGGAAGAGTATTCAAAGAAATTGTTGGGGAAAACTTCCCAAATCTTCTAAACAACATAAATACACAAATCATAAATGCTCAGCGAACCCCAAATAGAATAAATCCAAATAAACCCACTCCGAGACATATACTGATCACACTGTCAAACACAGAAGAGAAGGAGCAAGTTCTGAAAGCAGCAAGAGAAAAGCAATTCACCACATACAAAGGAAACAGCATAAGACTAAGTAGTGACTACTCAGCAGCCACTATGGAGGCAAGAAGGCAGTGGCACGATATATTTAAAATTCTGAGTGAGAAAAATTTCCAACCAAGAATACTTTATCCAGCAAAGCTCTCCTTCAAATTTGAGGGAGAGCTTAAATTTTTCACAGACAAACAAATGCTGAGAGAATTTGCTAACAAGAGACCTGCCCTACTGGAGATACTCAAGGGAGCCCTACAGAAAGAGAAACAAAGAAAGGACAGAGAGACTTGGAGAAAGGTTCAGTACTAAAGAGATTCGGTATGGGTACAATAAAGGATATTAATAGAGAGAGGGGAAAATATGGCAAACATAAACCAAAGGATAAGATGGCTGATTCAAGAAATGCCTTCACGGTTATAACGCTGAATGTAAATGGATTAAACTCCCCAATTAAAAGATATAGATTCGCAGAATGGATCAAAAAAAATGAACCATCAATATGTTGCATACAAGAGACTCATCTTAGACACAGGGACACAAACAAACTGAAAGTGAAAGGATGGAAAAAAATATTTCATGCAAGCTACAGCCAAAAGAAAGCAGGTGTAGCAATATTAATCTCAGATAAAATAGACTTCAAATGCAGGGATGTTTTGAGAGACAAAGAAGGCCACTACATACTAATAAAAGGGGCAATTCAGCAAGAAGAAATAACAATCGTAAATGTCTATGCACCCAATCAAGGTGCCACAAAATACATGAGACAAACACTGGCAAAACTAAAGGAAGCAATTGATGTTTCCACAATAATTGTGGGAGACTTCAACACATCACTCTCTCCTATAGATAGATCAACCAGACAGAAGACCAATAAGGAAATTGAAAACCTAAACAATCTGATAAATGAATTAGATTTAACAAACATATACAGGACATTACATCCCAAATCACCAGGATACACATACTTTTCTAGTGCTCATGGAACTTTCTCCAGAATAGATCATATGCTGGGACATAAAACAAGCCTCAATAAATTTAAAAAGATTGAAATTATTCAAAGCACATTCTCTGACCACAATGGAATACAATTAGAAGTCAATAACCATCAGAGACTTAGAAAATTCACAAATACCTGGAGGTTAAACAACACACTCCTAAACAATCAGTGGGTTAAAGAAGAAATAGCAAGAGAAATTGCTAAATATATAGAGACGAATGAAAATGAGAACACAACATACCAAAACCTATGGGATGCAACAAAAGCAGTGCTGAGGGGGAAATTTATAGCACTAAATGCATATATTAAAAAGGAAGAAAGAGCCAAAATCAAAGAACTAATGGATCAACTGAAGAAGCTAGAAAATGAACAGCAAACCAATCCTAAACCAAGTAGAAGAAAAGAAATCACAAGGATTAAAGCAGAAATAAATGACATAGAGAACAAAAAAAACAATAGAGAGGACAAATATCACCAAAAGTTGGTTCTTTGAGAAGATCAACAAGATTGACAAGCCCCTAGCTAGACTGACAAAATCAAAAAGAGAGAAGACCCATATAAACAAAATAATGAATGAAAAAGGTGACATAACTGCAGATCCTGAAGAAATTAAAAAAATTATAAGAGGATACTATGAACAACTGTATGGCAACAAACTGGATAATGTAGAGGAAATGGACAATTTCCTGGAAACATATGAACAACCTAGACTGACCAGAGAAGAAATAGAAGACCTCAACCAACACATCACAAGCAAAGAGATCCAATCAGTCATCAAAAATCTTCCCACAAATAAATGCCCAGGGCCAGATGGCTTCACAGGGGAATTCTACCAAACTTTCCAGAAAGAACTGACACCAATCTTACTCAAACTCTTTCAAAACACTGAAGAAAATGGAACACTACCTAACTCATTCTATGAAGCTAACATCAATCTAATACCAAAACCAGGCAAAGATGCTACAAAAAAGGAAAACTACCGGCCAATCTCCCTAATGAATATAGATGCAAAAATCCTCAACAAAATACTTGCAAATCGAATCCAAAGACACATTAAAAAAATCATACACCATGACCAAGTGGGGTTTATTCCAGGCATGCAAGGATGGTTCAACATAAGAAAATCAATCAATGTATTACAACACATTAACAAGTCAAAAGGGAAAAATCAATTGATCATCTCAATAGATGCTGAAAAAGCATTTGACAAAATCCAACATCCCTTTTTGATAAAAACACTTCAAAAGGTAGGAATTGAAGGAAACTTCCTCCACATGATAAAGAGCATATGTGAAAAACCCACAGCCAGCATAGTACTCAATGGTGAGAGACTGAAAGCCTTCCCTCTAAGATCAGGAACAAGACAAGGATGCCTGCTGTCACCACTGTTATTCAACATTGTGCTGGAAGTGCTAGCCAGGGCAATCCGGCAAGACAAAGAAATAAAAGGCATCCAAATTGGAAAAGAAGAAGTAAAACTGTCATTGTTTGCAGATGATATGATCTTATATCTAGAAAACCCTGAGAAATCGACGATACAGCTACTAGAGCTAATAAACAAATTTAGCAAAGTAGCGGGATACAAGGTTAATGCACATAAGTCAGTAATGTTTCTATATGCTAGAAATGAACAAACTGAAGAGACACTCAAGAAAAAGATACCATTTTCAATAGCAACTAAAAAAATCAAGTACCTAGGAATAAACTTAACCGAAGATGTAAAAGACCTATACAAAGAAAACTACATAACTCTACTAAAAGAAATAGAAGGGGACCTTAAAAGATGGAAAAATATTCCATGTTCATGGGTAGGAACGCTAAATGTCATTAAGATGTCAATTCTACCCAAACTCATCTACAGATTCAATGCAATCCCAATCAAAATTCCAACAACCTACTTTGCAGACTTGGAAAAGCTAGTTATCAAATTTATTTGGAAAGGGAAGATGCCTCGAATTGCTAAAGACACTCTAAAAAAGAAAAACGAAGTGGGAGGACTTACACTCCCTGACTTTGAAGCTTATTATAAAGCCACAGTTGCCAAAACAGCATGGTACTGGCACAAAGATAGACATATAGATCAATAGAATCGAATTGAGAATTCAGAGATAGACCCTCAGATCTATGGCCGACTGATCTTTGATAAGGCCCCCAAAGTCACTGAACTGAGTCATAATGGTCTATTCAACAAATGGGGCTGGGAGAGTTGGATATCCATATCCAAAAGAATGAAAGAGGACCCCTACCTCACCCCCTACACAAAAATTAACTCAAAATGGACCAAAGACCTCAATATAAAAGAAAGTACCATAAAACTCCTAGAAGATAATGTAGGAAAACATCTTCAAGACCTTGTACTAGGCGGCCACTTCCTAGACTTTACACCCAAAGCACAAGCAACAAAAGAGAAAATAGATAAATGGGAACTCCTCAAGCTTAGAAGTTTCTGCACCTCAAAGGAATTTCTCAAAAAGGTAAAGAGGCAGCCAACTCAATGGGAAAAAATTTTTGGAAACCATGTATCTGACAAAAGACTGATATCTTGCATATATAAAGAAATCCTACAACTCAATGACAATAGTACAGACGGCCCAATTATAAAATGGGCAAAAGATATGAAAAGACAGTTCTCTGAAGAGGAAATACAAATGGCCAAGAAACACATGAAAAAATGTTCAGCTTCACTAGCTATTAGAGAGATGCAAATTAAGACCACAATGAGATACCATCTAACACCGGTTAGAATGGCTGCCATTAAACAAACAGGAAACTACAAATGCTGGAGGGGATGTGGAGAAATTGGAACTCTTATTCATTGTTGGTGGGACTGTATAATGGTTCAGCCACTCTGGAAGTCAGTCTGGCAGTTCCTTAGAAAACTAGATATAGAGTTACCATTCGATCCAGCGATTGCACTTCCCTGTATATAGCCGGAAGATCGGAAGGCAGTGACACGAACATATATCTGCACGCCAATGTTCATAGCAGCATTATTCACAATTGCCAAGAGATGGAAACAACCCAAATGTCCTTCAACAGATGAGTGGATAAATAAAATGTGGTATATACACACGATGGAATACTACGCGGCAGTAAGAAGGAACGATCTCGTGAAACATATGACAACATGGATGAACCTTGAAGACATAATGCTGAGCGAAATAAGCCAGGCACAAAAAGAGAAATATTATATGCTACCACTAATGTGAACTTTGAAAAATGTAAAACAAATGGTTTATAATGTAGAATGTAGGGGAACTAGCAATAGAGAGCAATTAAGGAAGGGGGAACAATAATCCAAGAAGAACAGATAAGCTATTTAACGTTCTGGGGATGCCCAGGAATGACTATGGTCTGTTAATTTCTGATGGATATAGTAGGAGCAAGTTCACAGAAATGTTGCTATATTAGGTAACTTTCTTGGGGTAAAGTAGGAACAGGTTGGAAGTTAAGCAGTTATCTTAGGTTAGTTGTCTTTTTCTTACTCCCTTGTTATGGTCTCTTTGAAATGTTCTTTTATTGTATGTTTGTTTTCTTTTTAACTTTTTTTTTCATACAGTTGATTTAAAAAAGAAGGGAAAGTTAAAAAAAAAAAATGTAGTGCCGCCTTGAGGAGCCTGTGGAGAATGCAGGGGTATTCGCCTACCCCACCTCCATGGTTGCTAACATGACCACAGACATAGGGGACTGGTGGTTTGATGGGTTGAGCCCTCTACCACAGGTTTTACCCTTGGGAAGATGGTTGCTGCAAAGGAGAGGCTAGGCCTCCCTACGGTTGTGCCTAAGAGCCTCCTCCCGAATGCCTCTTTGTTGCTCAGATGTGGCCCTGTCTCTCTAGCTAACCCAACTTGAAAGGTGAAATCACTGCCCTCCCCCCTACGTGGGATCAGACACCCAGGGGAGTGAATCTCCCTGGCAACGTGGAATATGACTCCCGGGGAGGAATGTAGACCTGGCATTGTGGGACGGAGAACACCTTCTTGACCAAAAGGGGGATGTGAAAGGAAATGAAATAAGCTTCAGTGGCAGAGAGATTCCAAAAGGAGCCGAGAGGTCACTCTGGTGGGCACTCTTATGCACACTTTAGACAACCCTTTTTAGGTTCTAAAGAATTGGGGTAGCTGGTGGTGGATACCTGAAACTATCAAACTACAACCCAGAACCCATGAATCTCGAAGACAGTTGTATAAAAATGTAGCTTATGAGGGGTGACAATGGGATTGGGAAAGCCATAAGGACCACACTCCACTTTGTCTAGTTTATGGATGGATGAGTAGAAAAATAGGGGAAGGAAACAAACAGACAAAGGTACCCAGTGTTCTTTTTTACTCCAATTGCTCTTTTTCACTCTAATTATTATTCTTGTTATTTTTGTGTGCGTGCTAATGAAGGTGCCAGGGATTGATTTGGGTGATGAATGTACCACTATGTAATGGTACTGTAAACAATCGAAAGTACGATTTGTTTTGTATGACTGCGTGGTATGTGAATATATCTGAATAAAATGAAGATTAAAAAAAAAAAAAAGTGAGGTGCTAAAATAGTTTAACTTTTTACATAGGAAGTGTTTGGGAAGTATTAAAATAATTAAAAGGGATTTTCTATCCTTCTGTTAGATAAATTTATATAGATGAAATGTTATTCACATATTTACAGATTGTATAAAATTTCTAAAGACTTGAAAAAGTTCCTACTCTCCATGTTATATCATGATACTGATCTGCATGATGTTAGACAACAGTATGATGTTGTTAGTCATGGTTTTAGTTATTTTAAGAAAAAGGTTACAGATCATGGAAACAACCTGTCAGTTATAGTACTTTGCTTTAATGCTTCTCTAAAAGTACATGTGGTCACCTGTAAGCCAGAACTTCATCTTCAACAAAAAGGGACTTGAAAAGAGAAGCAAGACAAGTATATAAATTATGTTTTAGCTGTCTAAACACAACCCTGGTAAATGTATAAAGGTAAGACAGGACAAAACTTCTGCTATGGTCTGTGGTTGATGACCCCAATATAAGTCAACTGTCAAATGCTTTTATTTCTGAAAATAGCTTCATTTAGAAAATGCTTATAAGAAAATTAGGGCCTACACTGTAAGCTCTTACAGCAGTCACATTTATTCCTGATCTTTAACTGTTCACTTCTAAATTCTGAGATGCTTTGCTCTTTGTGTGTAAGCTGGTAGTTCCCTGGGACTTTAGGTATCTGTGTGACACCTGAGACTCAGAGTTAGAATTCGCCAGCCCTGAAAGTCAGCATTACTCCATACAGCAACTGTTAAAGAAGCTATATAAAAGAGATCAGACTTTTTAGAGATGTGAATGAAGCCGATCTGGTTAGGACTTAGGTAAATCAGAATACATGGTAAAGGATGATATTGTCTGTATTTTAAAACGTGAACTTCTGTGTGAGACCAAAGTAACAGATATTTATTTTGTCCCAAATTTAAAATTTCTGTAGCATACTATCTAATTTAACCTGTCTGGTCATTTTATTTAAACAATCTAATTCAGCTTTATTTAGCACAGCACTTAGATTAGGGCATGAGATCTTGATATTCTGTACAGGTTAATGTAATACCCTGATGCATTTCAGAGTATTTTTGGCAGAGAATTAAAAAATATTTGCAAAGTCCCTTAAGAGACTGGAGAAAACTGTGGAACTATTAAACTTCCCCACCTGTAGAATTCCTACTATTCTCTTAAGCAACAGGAACTCCCAATTTAATAAGCCAAGCCCTCAATCTTATGAAACTTATTTCTGCAAGGCAAAGTTAAGCCTACTTACAATTAATACCTAAGAGTCACCCCAAGAGATCTTTTGTTGCTCAGATGCGGCCTCTCTCTAAGCCAAACTCTGCAAATAAACTCACTATACTCTCCCCTATGTGGGACATGACTTCCAAGCATGTAAGTGTCCCTGGCAATGTGGGACATGACTCCCAGGAATGATTCCTGGCATCATGGAATTGGTTTACCAAAAGGGAAAAAAGAAATAAAACAAAGTTTCCGTGGCTAAGAGATTTCAAATAGTCGAGAGGTCATTCTGGAGGTTACTCTTATGCAATTTTCAGCCAGATACTGCAAACTGCCACAGTATGTTAAGCCCCAAAGAACAGTGTTCCTGAAAACCCTGAATACCCTGTGCTCTATCCAAGACTCCATAAAAGTTTTACTTACTAAGTTTATTTTTCAGAGACTTAAAGCCTCCAATTGTTCCTATGAAACCCAGGGGTACCAGTCTCTCCAAGAACAACAACCAGTTTCATTCCTCTACCCTCTGATGTGGACCTCCCCCCCCTTTCAGTATGAAGAAGTTAGGACAGTCATCGCCCAGACATCCCTCAAGATTGAGAGAATGATCAAATAAGAGAGAGGTACTATTAACAAGAAGTTAGGATTTAATCGATGATTATGACTACTGAATCACTATACAGATATTTTTTTACTTTGCAGTGTATTAAAAATAGCCAGACCTCTCTCTCTACCTAAGCCGACTTGAAAGGTGAAATCACTGCCCTCCCCACTACGTGGGATCAGACACCCAAGGGAGTGAATCTCCCTGGCAACGTGGAATATGACTCCCAGGGAGGAATGTAGACCCGGCATCGTGGGATGGAGAACACCTTCTTGACCAAAAGGGGGATGTGAACGGAAATGAAATAAGCTTCAGTGGCAGAGAGATTCCAAAAGGAGCCGAGAGGTCACTCTGGTGGGCACTCTTATGCACACTTTAGACAACCCTTTTTAGGTTCTAAAGAATTGGGGTAGCTGGTGGTGGATACCTGAAACTATCAAACTACAACCCAGAACCCATGAATCTCGAAGACAGTTGTATAAAAATGTAGCTTATGAGGGGTGACAATGGGATTGGGAAAGCCATAAGGACCACACTCCACTTTGTCTAGTTTATGGATGGATGAGTAGAAAAATAGGGGAAGGAAACAAACAGACAAAGGTACCCAGTGTTCTTTTTTACTCCAATTGCTCTTTTTCACTCTAATTATTATTCTTGTTATTTTTGTGTGCGTGCTAATGAAGGTGCCAGGGATTGATTTGGGTGATGAATGTACCACTATGTAATGGTACTGTAAACAATCGAAAGTACGATTTGTTTTGTATGACTGCGTGGTATGTGAATATATCTGAATAAAATGAAGATTAAAAAAAAAAAAAAGTGAGGTGCTAAAATAGTTTAACTTTTTACATAGGAAGTGTTTGGGAAGTATTAAAATAATTAAAAGGGATTTTCTATCCTTCTGTTAGATAAATTTATATAGATGAAATGTTATTCACATATTTACAGATTGTATAAAATTTCTAAAGACTTGAAAAAGTTCCTACTCTCCATGTTATATCATGATACTGATCTGCATGATGTTAGACAACAGTATGATGTTGTTAGTCATGGTTTTAGTTATTTTAAGAAAAAGGTTACAGATCATGGAAACAACCTGTCAGTTATAGTACTTTGCTTTAATGCTTCTCTAAAAGTACATGTGGTCACCTGTAAGCCAGAACTTCATCTTCAACAAAAAGGGACTTGAAAAGAGAAGCAAGACAAGTATATAAATTATGTTTTAGCTGTCTAAACACAACCCTGGTAAATGCATAAAGGTAAGACAGGACAAAACTTCTGCTATGGTCTGTGGTTGATGACCCCAATATAAGTCAACTGTCAAATGCTTTTATTTCTGAAAATAGCTTCATTTAGAAAATGCTTATAAGAAAATTAGGGCCTACACTGTAAGCTCTTACAGCAGTCACATTTATTCCTGATCTTTAACTGTTCACTTCTAAATTCTGAGATGCTTTGCTCTTTGTGTGTAAGCTGGTAGTTCCCTGGGACTTTAGGTATCTGTGTGACACCTGAGACTCAGAGTTAGAATTCGCCAGCCCTGAAAGTCAGCATTACTCCATACAGCAACTGTTAAAGAAGCTATATAAAAGAGATCAGACTTTTTAGAGATGTGAATGAAGCCGATCTGGTTAGGACTTAGGTAAATCAGAATACATGGTAAAGGATGATATTGTCTGTATTTTAAAACGTGAACTTCTGTGTGAGACCAAAGTAACAGATATTTATTTTGTCCCAAATTTAAAATTTCTGTAGCATACTATCTAATTTAACCTGTCTGGTCATTTTATTTAAACAATCTAATTCAGCTTTATTTAGCACAGCACTTAGATTAGGGCATGAGATCTTGATATTCTGTACAGGTTAATGTAATACCCTGATGCATTTCAGAGTATTTTTGGCAGAGAATTAAAAAATATTTGCAAAGTCCCTTAAGAGACTGGAGAAAACTGTGGAACTATTAAACTTCCCCACCTGTAGAATTCCTACTATTCTCTTAAGCAACAGGAACTCCCAATTTAATAAGCCAAGCCCTCAATCTTATGAAACTTATTTCTGCAAGGCAAAGTTAAGCCTACTTACAATTAATACCTAAGAGTCACCCCAAGAGATCTTTTGTTGCTCAGATGCGGCCTCTCTCTAAGCCAAACTCTGCAAATAAACTCACTATACTCTCCCCTATGTGGGACATGACTTCCAAGCATGTAAGTGTCCCTGGCAATGTGGGACATGACTCCCAGGAATGATTCCTGGCATCATGGAATTGGTTTACCAAAAGGGAAAAAAGAAATAAAACAAAGTTTCCGTGGCTAAGAGATTTCAAATAGTCGAGAGGTCATTCTGGAGGTTACTCTTATGCAATTTTCAGCCAGATACTGCAAACTGCCACAGTATGTTAAGCCCCAAAGAACAGTGTTCCTGAAAACCCTGAATACCCTGTGCTCTATCCAAGACTCCATAAAAGTTTTACTTACTAAGTTTATTTTTCAGAGACTTAAAGCCTCCAATTGTTCCTATGAAACCCAGGGGTACCAGTCTCTCCAAGAACAACAACCAGTTTCATTCCTCTACCCTCTGATGTGGACCTCCCCCCCCTTTCAGTATGAAGAAGTTAGGACAGTCATCGCCCAGACATCCCTCAAGATTGAGAGAATGATCAAATAAGAGAGAGGTACTATTAACAAGAAGTTAGGATTTAATCGATGATTATGACTACTGAATCACTATACAGATATTTTTTTACTTTGCAGTGTATTAAAAATAGCCAGACCTCTCTCTCTACCTAAGCCGACTTGAAAGGTGAAATCACTGCCCTCCCCACTACGTGGGATCAGACACCCAAGGGAGTGAATCTCCCTGGCAACGTGGAATATGACTCCCAGGGAGGAATGTAGACCCGGCATCGTGGGATGGAGAACACCTTCTTGACCAAAAGGGGGATGTGAACGGAAATGAAATAAGCTTCAGTGGCAGAGAGATTCCAAAAGGAGCCGAGAGGTCACTCTGGTGGGCACTCTTACACACAATTTAGACAACCCTTTTTAGGTTCTAAAGAATTGGGGTAGCTGGTGGTAGATACCTGAAACTATCAAACTACAACCCAGAACCCATGAATCACGAAGACAACTGTATAAAAATGTAGTTTATGGGGGTGACAATGGGATTGGGAAAGCCATAAGGACCACACTCTCCTTTGTCTAGTTTATGGATGGATGAGTAGAAAAACAGGGGAAGGAAACAAACAGACAGACAGACAAAGGTACCCAGTGTTCTTTTTTACTTTAATTGCTCTTTTTCACTTTAATTATTATTCTTGTTATTTTTGTGTGTGTGCTAATGAAGGTGTCAGGCATTGATTTAGGTGATGAATGTACAACTATGTAATGGTACTGTGAACAATTGAATATACGATTTGTTTTCTATGACTGCGTGGTATGTGAATATATCTCAATAAAATGAAGATTTAAAAAAAAAATAGCCAGAAGGAATACCTGAAATTACTAAACTGTAATAATGATTGTATGACTATATAGCCTTTATCTTGTGACCTTGTGATTGTAAAAACCTTGTGACTGACCCTCACTTGTATCCCCTTTATCCAGTTTTTCAACTTCAGCATCTTATAATCACAAAGGCAACCCCTAATGTTAATGAAAGAACTTGAGTCAGCTCAGAACTAAGCACTGACTTGTTCTTGAAATGGTTAGCTTTGTTCTAGCATAGCTCTACTCCTTCACATTTATAAACTGTAGCTGCTTATACTTGTTACTGTAATGGTAGCAACTCCACCTCCCCTTGTTTGCATCCATAAAAACCTTTAACTTCTTAGACAAGGAGACAGATTTTTAGACTGACAAGCCATCTGATCTCCTGCTTCCCGCCTAGCAATATACTTTCTCTCTTTGGAAAAAAAAAAAAAGGATTATGAAACAAAGTGAGATATCAAAACTAAAAGACAAAACAACTCTCAGGTTATAAGAGGCATTTGGAAAATGAACTGTGGGCATTTAGTGAGTTCTCTTTCTCCTCTCTTCCCCCAATGAGAATCGCTTTATTGCTTTTTCTGATTATATATAACATAAACAATAAATGTGCCCAGAATAAATGTACACACTATACTACCCCTTCATATATTTCTTAATGCAGACAAGCAGAAAGAGGAAGAGAGAGAGAGAGAGAGCACTTACGTAGCTTTACATAATGGGAGACCATCCACGATGAAGATATCTTAAAAGGGGAGATACAGTATAAAATACAAATTTAGAATACGGAATAATATGGGTATTATGTAGTCATCAGCAACGAATTTTGAAAAGCAGAATATTGAATATCGAAGAAGTCCAGAAACAGGAAAACAAAAGCTGAGTTTCCCCGGTTATTTATTCCCAGATTGTACTTTTCAAGTAATAGCTGCCTTTCGGAAAACTTCGTCAACAAGTGCATACCAGGCTCAACATTTTGACAAAATATGACAACGCCAGATTATTTAGGAATAAATTTGTTTCATGATCAACTCTATTTCTCCAAACCAGCAAGTCTGAATGAAGCAAAAACACATTTTAAGGTGTTTCAATACCTCTGGTACGGAAAGAAAGGTATTGGAGGACTAGGAAGTGGAGCTAGCCTAAAAAGTAGAAATCATAAGGTTCTTTGAAGAGAAAGATGCAGTGATAGACGAAATTACAAGAAGAAACTTTGAGGAAATAATAAAAAGTAAATTTACTCGCTATCGGCACACGATCACACCCGATATCAAACATTCGCGCAGCCTTCCCACCCAAATCCCAAAAACGTCACAACACAGGCCCAACATTTCACAGTTCCCCGCCTCGCGCGAAAGCAGGCGAGGCGGGAGTCCCGTTCGCAGCAAGAGACGGAACACGCACTTACCAGACCCGCCGCAGCCATGTTCTACCCCGGCTTCGTCTGCGCCGGGGGGCCGGAGCGCACGTCCAACCGGGCCGCAGCTCCACGGTGCAGATCACCGACTACAGAGGCCCACTGCCGCCAATCAGGTGGGCGCTGCGGGGCTGAGCCGGGACGCTGACGCTAGGGGCTGAGACCCCGCAGGAGCCTACAGTCCTTGCGCTCCCCGCCCCTTGGTTCGGCCCTCCACCGGCCACCCAGATCCCGCGCTCTCCAAGATTTGAAAACAGGCTGCACATGCGCAAAACGGACCGAGGCGCCCAATAAGCAGGAAACCGTTATTGGGCCCGCCCCCTCACTACTCCTGTACACCGCCCCTCCCACCCGCAGCCGCGGCTCGCCCCTCCTTCCTGCTTCAACTCTTCCTTCAGCCTCTCATTCGGCTCCTCCCGCACCCGCGTCTGTTCTCCCTTTCTCTCTCCGCCCCACGCTAAGGCTGGGCATAGGAGTGGGCTTTTGGTTAGGAGACGTGGTGTTGGGAACCATCTTTGCCCCTTGAACACAACTTTAAGACTTCTCAACAGTTTTATTATGGAGTAGAAAGTAATATTTGGAAAGATATGAGGTAGAAATTGCAGAAGACGTTTGGAAGTGAAAGATTCCCCTGTGCAGGCTCGTCAGCCACACCCACCTTTCTATACATCAAATCTGGAAATAATGAATGATGATAGCTTGTATTCTTTTTTCAAATGTGTGGATGATATTTTTATGAAGCATTACCAAAAAAGTGACCTCTTTAATATATCATTTATGTGTGAAGTCCTGAAAAGAGTCCTAAGCCTTGACCTTGCTCAACCATGAACGAGCTATGTCAGCTAGGACAAATTGTGGCATCCTTCTGGAGTGTCCCTAATGGAAACCCTAAATTAGATATTCTAAAGATTTCTTCTACCTGCCCATTGTAAAAGTCTATGAAATTAAATTCTATTTTTATGATTTAATCTAACAATACAAGAGAATTTTAATCACAAAATAGATTACTTATTGTATAAGAGCATTGATCAAGCATTCATCTAATCTTTTATAAACTTGTAAGGCCCAAATTAACAAATGCTAATACTTGTTAAAGTCATTTTTCTGTCTTTCTTTTTTTTCTTTTGGATGGAAGAAGGGTTATGAACCTGGTCTCTGAAAGCAGACGATTCTCCGTTATACCATTTACTCTACTAACACTGCCATCATGGGCAAGATAAACTATCTGTTCTCCTATAAAAGGAGAGTAATGTCAAAGTTGTTTAGATTTGGAATTAAAAAATTCCTGTTAAGATCTAAGCCACAATGCCCGTTACATAGTTAAAATTCAATAAATAAAGCTATTGGTATTATGGAGAATTTTTACCATGTCCAACAGTTTTGCCAATCACTCTATATGTAGTTTGGTAATGTCACAATTGGAATAATAATAATCA
The DNA here is from genome assembly GCF_015220235.1 of Choloepus didactylus. Taxonomy (NCBI): domain Eukaryota; kingdom Metazoa; phylum Chordata; class Mammalia; order Pilosa; family Megalonychidae; genus Choloepus; species Choloepus didactylus. The sequence goes on from NC_051309.1 coordinate 71,152,400, forward strand.
TTATTATTATATTATTAGCAGTGAATAATATATGTTGACTTCTGTTCTAAGTGATTCACATGCATTAATTTATTTAATCCTTAGAACATCCCTCTTAGGGAGGCACTATTTTATATTTAATATTTTAAATGTTTAAAAATATTTTTTTCTAGGAGGCACTATTAATAACCTATTATGTTATAGAAAAGTGAACTGAGACACAGAGTTTAAGTAACTTGCCCAAGATCACTCTGCCATTAAATGACAGCTACTTATGAAACCAGGTAATCTAACTTCAAAACTGAGCTCTTAATCACTACACTCCTTTTACCTCTCAGCGCTGGGGAGGTCACGGACACATGTTCAGCAGCCATCTCCCAGACCCTACCTCCCCACCACCACCACTCTTTTTCTATTGTGTGCCAATGTTTTAGTCTGTTTCCATTCCACAGCCCAGAGGAAAGTTAGGTCTGATGAAAAGACCTGACCATACCTTGAACCTGGAAACCTGGAACAAGCAGCCTCAAATGCTTATCAGGGCAGGAACTCTCAGTGGCAGGGCTCCTTCCTACCATGATGGATAAATACCACACTCAGCACAGAATTTCTTCTCTTCTCTTATGCAAAGTGCAATGTGTGGAGCTGCCATTCATTGATCCTAAAATGAGCAGTTGGCCTCCCTGGGAGACTGGCCACAATGGGATAATTTCCCCTACTCTTTTGGACTCTTTGAGCTATGTAAGCAATAAAGTGGCCATTTGCGGAAAGTTTCTGTTGTGCCTCAGTCTGTGTTCCCATGATGCACCATGTAACAACTCACTCCACACTTGGTGAGAAATTTTAGCAAGCACAAGCAGAGATGTAAAGTCCCACATATAAAATAAATTATACCCTTCTTTCACTGGAAACAGTAACTTGCTCAGTTATCTTGAGAGAGTTTGTGCTAGTGTAGAATACAGGACGCAGAGGGTGATGGGGATGGTTTGGTCTTTTCTAAAGAAAAGCAGAAACTTACAGACTCTGCAGTTCCCAAACAAACTTTTCAGTTCAATCTGCCCCTGTTCTAGTATGTAATAGCCCTACCAGGGTTCTAATATCCTAAAATAGGCTTTCTAGTTATTGGGAAAGTAATGTTTATGAAATCCAGATTTGTGATTATAGACGCCCCCCCCCCCCAATACATCAAGACCACTCCTTATGAACTGCTATGACAACTGACTAAATTTTGAAGATTTGCATCACAACTATTTTCTTAGGTAAGGTGTTTGTGTGTATATGTGTGGTTAAGTATGAGCCTATGGAAATACATGTTAATTATATGTCTATGTAGGGAAATAAACTATCCAGAAATTAAGCTTGAAAGACAAGTAAAAAATTGTAGATATTTATGATTTAAGGTAAGTAACAAATTTTTTAAATGTTAAAACTATTTCAAAGACTATTTTAGGCCCTTGATTTCCATAAAATAAATATAGTACAGGTATTTATTATCCAAGTCATGTCTTTTCTATTAAAAGTTCCATACAGAAACAGAAGTCATTTCTCAAAATATTCACAAGTGTAGGGCCACTTAAAAATTAGTCCCTATTCAACAGCTCACTTGCTACTCCAGCTTAACATGAGTATCTATTCTGGTTCATCATCTGATTGGATCAACATCTCTTTTAGTTCAGTCTTATACTGATTGTCAGATATTGTAAAACAAAAGGAAAGTAAAATAAAATGCAAATTAATTGCAAAGTGAAAGTGACAAAAGATGAATAGTTTCATAAAGTTGAAAGTGGTACTCAAAAACTCAAATCAAGTGCAAAGCCAATGACAAATGAGGATTTAGACCAGTTAACAATTAAGGAAAAGAAAACTGACCATGTTGACGATGTTCAAGAGAAGCTTGGCAGCGCAAATGGTAAAAAGTGGCCTTTGGGTTCAGTGTCATTTAACAGTCAGGAAAATGCAAATCAAAACCACAATGTGAACAAAATTTTCACTCAGAAAAAAAGTTAAATCAAATTTTTAAATGGACAAAAATATTGAGTAGACGTTTCACCAAAAAAAAGATTTGGAGGGCAAATAAGTACATGAAAAGATAGTCAATACCATTATCATTAAAGGAATGTGAACTCAACTACAGTGAAATGCCAATACACACTTACTAGAATGAGTAAAATTAAAAATTTTTTTTAAAATATGATCATACAAAGTGACAGTGAGGATTTAGGGCCACTGGAACTCATATATTGTTAGTGGGGATGCAAAATGGTACGGAAACTCCACGCTAAACAGTTTGGGAGTTTCTTATAAAGTGAAACATATACAGTTCACATATGACCCAACAATCCCAAGGAAATAAAAACATGTACAGTCCTAGGAAAGCTACATGTCCACATGCAAAAAAAAAAAATGATGAACCCCTCCCTTATATCATGTACAAAATTAACTCAAAATGGGTCAAGACCTAAATATAAAATTTGAAACAGCAAAATGTTTAGAAGAAAACGCAGGGGAAACACATCATGATGTTGGATTTGGCAATGATTTCCTAGACATGACACCAAAGCATGAGCAACAAAAACAATGTGGATAAATTGGACTTCATCAAAATTAAAAGCTTTTGTGCATCAAAGAAAGTATGAAGAAAACCTACAGAATGGAAGAAAATAGTCACAATTCATATAAGGAATAAGGGTTTAACATCCAGAATATATAAAGAACAGCTACAACTTAAGAACACAAAACAAACAACACAATTGAAAAATGGACAAAGGTATTGAACAGACATTTCTCCAACAAACATAAATGGCCATGAAAAGATACTTAATATCATAAATCATTAGGGAAACACATATCAAAACCATAATGAGATACCACTTAAAACCAACTAGGATGGCTACTATATATATATATATATATATATATATATTTTTTTTTTTTTTTTTTTTTTTTTTAAAGGAAAATAACAAGTGTTGGCAAGGATGTAGAGAAATTGGAACACTCGTCCACTGTTGGTGGGAACGTTAAATGGTGCAGCTATGATGGAAACAGTTTGAAATTTCCTGAAAAGCTAAACATAGAATTATCATGTGACCTGACAATTCCACTTCTTGGTATATATCCAAAAGAACTGAAAGCAGGGAATCAAATAAGTATTTGTAGAACAGTTTTCAAAGCAACATTATTCACCATAGCCAAATTGTAGAAACAACCCAAGGATCCAACAACAAATGGATTTTAAAAATGTGGTATATAAATAGAATGGAATATTAATTGTTGGTTAAAAGGAATGAAATTCTGATACATACTGTGATGGTTTGAAGCTGTATGTACCTCAGAAAAGATCATGTTCTTAAAGGTAATCCATTCCTGTGGGTGTGAACCTATTTAGTAGGTGGGACTCTAGGTTATTTCAGTTGAGGCATGTCCCAGGGGGGTCTTAATTGTTTATTGGAGTCCTTTATATGAGAATAAAAGACAGAGAGAAAAAGCCAGAAGCTGAGAGACACAGAAGCAAAGAGAAGCACAGAGAAGCTGAGAGAGAAATGCCAGAGGAGCTGAGAGACAAGGACATACCCAGAAGCTCAGAGAGGAAGCCACTGAAGCCAGAAGCTGGAAGCAAGGAAACCCGGGAGAGTGACCAGCAGATGTCACCATGTGCTTGGCTGTGTGACAGGAGCTGAGGCTCACCTTGATTTGGACATTTTCATGGCCTCAGAACTGTAAAATGTTTAGCTAATAAATCCCCATTGTTAAAAGCCAATCCATTTCTGGTATATTGTATTTCATCAACTTTAGGGAATTAAAACGTATGCTACAACATGGATGATCCTTGAAGACATCATGTCTATTGAAATAAGCTAAATACAAATGGACAAATATTGTATGGTTTCACTCATATGACATATCTAGAATAAGCAACTTCATAGAGACAGAGAATAGATTAGAGGTTACCAGGGTTGGTGGGAGGGGAGAAAGGGAAGTTATTACTTAATGAGTACAGAGTTTCTGAGAGAGGTGATGAAAAAGTTTTGATAACAGATGATGGTCATGGTAGCAAACTTTATGAATGTAATTAATACCACTGAATTGTGCACATTAAAATGGTTAAAATGGGTATTTTGTTTTATATATAGGTTGCCACAATAAAATTTTAAAAATAAATAAAAGTAAAAAAAAATTAAAAATGTTTAAATATATGTACACACAAAGAATTAAAGACAAATATTTATAGCAGCTTTATTTATTACAGCCCAAAACTATAGACAACCAACATACCCATCAACTGGTGAAAGTATAACCAAATTGTAGTACATCCATGCAGTGGTACACACCTCAGCAATAAAAATGGACAAACCACCAATACATGCAACAACACAGATGAATCTCAAAAGCATTTACTAAGTGAAGAAAGCCAGACATGAAAGACTATATGCTGTATAATTACATGTATGTGACAATACAAAACTACACAGTCAGAAATCAATCAATAGTTACCAAAGAATGGGATGGGTGACAAAAGACTAATTATAAGGGGGCATGAAGAAACTCTTTGGAGTAGTAGAAATATTCTTTATCTCTGAATTTTAGTGTTGCATAACTGACCGTATATATTCATTAAAACTCTTAGAACTTCTACCCAAATTGATCTACACATTCAATAGAATACCAACCAAAATTCCAACAACCTACTTTGCAGACTTGGAAAAGCTAGTCATCAAATTTATTTAGAAGGGAAAGGGGCCCCAAATAGCCAAAGATATCCTAAACAAGAAGAACAGAGTGGGAAGACTTACATTTTCTGACTTTAAAGCTTATTATAAAGCCACAGTAGTCAAAACAACATGGTATTGGCACAAAGATAGATATATTGACCAATGGAATAGAATTGGGAGTTCAGAAACAGACCCTCAGATCTATGGTCAATTGATTTTTTACAAGGCCCCCAAATCCACTGAACTGAGACAGAATACTCTCTTCAATAAATGGGGCTGAGAGAACTGGATAGCCATATCCAGAAAAATGAAAGAGGACTTCTACCTCCTACCCTATACAAAAATTAACACAAAGTGGATCAAAGACCTAAATGTAAGAGCCAGTACCATAAAACTCCTAGAAGAAAATATAGGGAAACATCTTCAAGATCTACTGATAGAAGGTAACTTCTTAGACCTTACATCCAAAGCACAAAGAGTGAAATAAAAAATGGATAAATGGTAGCTCCTCAAGATTGAACACATCTCTGCTTGAAAGGACTTTATCAAAAAGGTGATGAAACAGCTAACCCAATGAGAGAGAATATTTGGAAACCATATATCTGATAAGGATTTTATATCCAGTATATAAAAAGAAGCCCTACAACACAACCATAAAAAGCACAAACAACACAATTATAAAATGGGCAAAAGATAGGAAGAGACATGTTTCCAAAGAGGAAATACAAATGGCTAAAAAGCACATGAAAAGATGTTCATCTTCAATAGCTATCAGGGAAATGCAAATCAAAACCACAATGAGATATCATCTCACACCTATAAGAACGGCCACTATGAAACAAACAGGAAACTACAAATGTTGAAGAGGATGTGGAGAAATTGGAACACTTATTCATGGCTGCTGGGAATGTAAATGATGCAGCCACTAATGATGACAGTCTGCAGTTCCTCAGAAAACTTAAGTACTGTATCGAGTTGCCCCATGACCCAGCAATTCTGCTACTTGGTATATTCCCAGAAGATCTGAAAGCAGTGACACAAACATTTGTACACCGATGTTCATAGCAGCATTATTCACAATTATCAAATGATGGAAACAATACAAGTGTGCATCAACAAATGAGTGGATAAGCAAAATGTAGTATATACATACAATGAAATATTATGCAGTAGTAAGAAGGAATGAACGAGGTCCTGAATCATGCAACAACATGGATGAAACTTGAGGGTATAATGCTGAGTGAAATAAGCCAGATGCAAAAGGACAGATATTGTATGAATTCACTACCATGAACCACCTAGAAAACATAAACTCACAGTCTTAAAATGTAGAATGCAGGAGACCTAGAGATAGACAAAAGTTAGAGAAGGGGAAGCGGTTACCTAATATATACAGAATTGTTAACAAGGTTGAACTTAAATGTCTGAGAATGGATAGAGGTGATGGTAGTTCACTGTTGGGGTTATAAGTAATAGTGCTGTACTGAAGGTGAATTTGATTGAAAGGGGTTGTTTTGAGTCATGTATCTCACCAATTAACACTACAAATATAAATAAGTTAAGACCTGAACTACTATAACATATAACACTTGTATAGATTGGTATATGGGGAAAAATTACGTATTGCATTCTATGGCCTATAATTAACAGTAATATCTTACTAGTGCCACACCAATATTAGGGGTAAATAATTGGAGGGTGTGCCAGTGTAGATGTATTATGTCCCCCAAAATGCCATTGTCTTTGATGCAATCTTGTGGGGACAAATGTATTAGTGTTGATTAGGTTGGAACCTATTGATTGTTTCCATGGAGATGTGACTCAATCAACTAAGGGCAAAATCTTTGATTGGATAATTTCCAAGGAGGTTGTTAATTGGATCATTGGAGTCATATAAAGGTGTTCACAGACAGAAGGACCTCAGAGCAGCTAAGTGTGACATTTTTGAGGGAGCTGCAGCTAAGAGAGGAGAAAATGCCCCCAAGAGCAACATTTTGGAGAATGCCATTTTGAAACACAACCTGGGAGAAAGCAGAAGCCAGCCACATGCCTTCTGAGCTAACAGAGGTTTTCTGGATGCCAGTGGCCATCCTTCAGTGAAGTTACCCTGTTGTTGATGCCTTACCTTGGACATTTTATGGCCTTCAGACTGTAACTTTGTAACCAAATAAATTTCCTTTATAAAAGCCAATCCATTTATGGTGCTTTGTGAAATGGCAGCATTAATAAACTAGAACAGAGGGGATAAGGGATATGGGGTGTTTTGGGTTTTCTTTTATGTGTGTGTGAGTGTCTATCTGCTATTTTTCTCTTTGGAGCAATGAAAATTGTCTAAAATTGGGAGTGAATATAATTGCACAATTAAATGAGGATACTGTGAGACGCTGACTGTATGCTTTGGATGGAATACATGGTATGTAAACACATATCAATAAAACATGCAGATTCAATTAATAAACAAACAAATAAACAGAAAGATACAAGTGCTGGAGGAGATGTGGAGAAAGAGATAATCCTATTCAGTGTTGGTAGGGAAATAGAAAGGTGCAGTCCCTCTGGCGGGCAGTGTGGCAGATCCACAGAAGGCTAGATATAAGGTCGCCACATGATCATGCAATCCTGTTACTGGGAATATGCACAGAACTGAATGCAGGGATATGATTAGACATTTTCATACTTATGTTTATGGCAGCATTACTCATGATTGCCACTGGATGGAGGTGGCTGAAGTATCCATCAACTGATGAGCAAAAGGGTGAACTGCTATGTATACATATGATGGAATACGGTACAGCTACAGAAAGGAATGAAGTTGTAAGGCATGCAATGAGATGAATGAACCTGGAGGACATATGTTGAGTGAAATAAGCTGGAAACTAAAGGACTAATATTCTATGGTATGTTGAGTGAAATAAGCTGGAAACTAAAGGACTAATATTCTATGGTCTCATTTAGAAAATGCCTATAAGAATTTAAAGCCTCAATTGTAAGCTCTTATAGTAGTCACATTTATTCCTGAGTGCTAAGTGTTATTTCTAAATTTTGAGATGCTGTGCTCTATGTGTATACCCTGGTATTTCCCCGGAACTTTGTGAAACTGTATGATACCTAAGACTCAGAGTTAGAGTCCTGCAGCTCTGAAAGCAAGTATTACTCCACACAGCAACTATAAAAGAAGCTGAAAAAGAGATCAAACTTCAATTAGAGGTATGAATGGAGCTGATCTGGTTAGGACTAAGGTAAAGCAGAATACAGGGTAAAGGATAATATTGTCTGTATTTTAAATCTTCAACTTCTGTGTGAGACCAAAGGAAGAGATCTTTATTTTGTTCAAAATTTAAATTTTCTGTACACAATATCTAACTTAACCTGTTGGGTCAGATTTTTTAAACATCCTAATTACATGGAACCTAGAGTAGGGAATGAGATCTTGTTATTCTGTATAGCTTAATGTAATACCCTAATATATGCCAGAGTATTTGGGGCAGAAACTAAAAAAAAATTTTCAAAATCCCTTGAGGGACTGGAGAAAAAATATAGAACTATTAAAACTTCCCCAACTGGGAAATTCCTGATATTCTCTCAATCATTATGGACTCCCAATTTAACAAGCCAAGCCCTTGATCTTGAGGCTTACTCTTATGAAACTGATTTCTGTAATGGCAAAGTTAAACCTACCTATAATTATGCCTAAGAGTCACCCCCAGAGAACCTCTTTTGTTGCTCAGATGTGGCCTCTTTCTCTCTAAGCAAAACTCTGCAAATGAACTCACTACCCTCCCCCCCATGTGAGACACGACTTCCAGGGGTGTAAGTCTCCCTGCAGCAGGGAACATGACTCCCAGGGATGAGCCTGGCCTGGTACCCTGAGATTGGCAATGCCTTTTTGACAAAAAGGGGGAAAAGAAATGAAACAAAATAACATTTCAGTGGCTAAGAGATTTCAAATAGTTAAGAGGTCATTCTGGAGTCTACTCTTATGCAATCTTCAGCCAGATATTGAAAATTGCCAAGTATGCCAAGCCCCAATCAACAATATTCCTAAAAACCCTAAAGAATACCATGGGCTATATCTAAGACTCTATAAAAGTTTTACTTATTAAGTTTATTTTTTCAGAAACTTAAAACCTCCAGATTGTCCCTATGCCAGATAAGCCCTGAAACCTGGAGGTACCAGTCTCTCCAAGTACATTAACCAGTTGCATTCCCCTACCCCATAATGTTGACACCATTTTTCAGCATGAAGAATTTAGGATGGTCATTGACCAAATACCCTTGAAGACTGAGAGATATATCAAATGAGAGGGAGGAGTTGTAACAGAGAAGTTAGGATTTAACAAATGATTATCACTACAGAATCATTATATAGATATTATTTTTTAGTTTCTAGAGTATTAGAACAGCCAGAAGGAAATACCTGAAATTGTTAAACTGCAATCTAGTAGCCTTGATCTTTGATAATGATTGTATAATTATAAAGCTTTCATCTTGTGACCATGTAATTGTAAAAACCCTGTGACTGATACCCTATTTATCCAGTGTATGATTAGATGAGTAATAACATGGGGAAAAAAGGTAGAATATAGGGTACCTAGAGATAGAAGCTAGAGAAGGGGGACCGGTTACCTAATACATACAGAACTGTTAACATGGTTGAACTTAAATGTTTGGGAATGGATAGAGGTGATAGCAGCTCATTCTTGGGATTATAAGAAACAGTAACATATTGTAGGTGAATTTGATTGAAAGTGGTTGTTTAAAGTCACATATGTAAATAAGCTCTTGCATGAGCCACTACAAATGTAAAAAAAAGGAAAGAGAGAGAGGTGTATGGGTAAAAACATAGCTATTGCAAACTATAGACAATAGTTAACAGTAATATTTTAATATTCTTTCATCAACAGTAGCAAATTTTCTACACCAATACTATGAACTGTTCTCTTAAAAGGATGACTTTTGCAGTATGTAAATTATATCTCAATAAATATGACTTGAAAAATTAAACATCAAGAGAAGTGAGAGGGTCATATCAACCTAGTGCAACACATAAATCTTTATTAGAGTCTGCTTAAACACAAAGAAGCTATAAAGAGCATTAAGCAATACTTCTGATTTCCAATCCAAAATGTAAAGAGCTTGGAGTTTGTCAATCCCATCCTCACAATCAGAAAAAACATCCTGACAATCAACAACTCTTCCATGATCCATCAGATAATTTATGCCGTGGAGCAAATTGCCACCCAAAAAAACTGGACAGAAAGATGAATACAGGGAATCACAGCTTACCAGGAGTAGAATCCATTGCTGGAGCTAGCACCTGGTAGGAACACTGAAAGAGTAATTGACTAATTGCCTAGAGACTGGGGAGACTAATTTGAGAGATAAAAACTCCTAAGGGCCAAGCCTTAGAGGGCTTTGCATATGTTTGTGAGTTTTACCTCCAGGAGAACCACCAGGTTTTCAAGGTGAAGATCAGAAAAAAAATCCCCCATGTTTCTGGCAGGGGGAGGGAAAAAGTAAACATTTTGAAACACAGTTATCCCTTCCACATTGTGAGGATTAGGGGCGATGCTCTCTCAGGATCTGGAAAACCCATATAAAATTTTTTGTCCCTCCCTTTGTACCAGAGAAGATGTCTTCAATTAGTTTCTTCAGGGTTTCAGGAAACTCCCTACGTGCCTCTTGATCAGCAGATACTGCCTTTGTCATTACTTTGTCATTACTTTTACATTGCATAGGCTAAACCTTTTTAAAAATTTTCCTGGCATGAAAATCCATAAGGGTAGAACCCTCATCTTCATTTTCCTTTAGGAAATCATGTGAGGACTTAGCCATTTCTCTTGTGATGCCACAGTCTACCAGAATGACTTTTTTTTAAATAACAATTCTGCTCCAAAAAGAATGTTGCACTTTCTACATGAGAGTGTTGTGAATCTCATGGTTTATGCAGATTGTTTGCAGTTGTTGGTGTAGCTGCAGCAACTGCTTCATGGATTACATTCTCTTTTTTCTTGATATGCCTTACAGTCAACTCATTAATATGGTAATGGTCATCAACTGCAGGAGAGAGAGAAAGAGAGAGAGAGAGAGAGAGAGGGAAGAGAAGGGAAGGGAAGGGAAGGGAAGGGAAGGGAAGGAAAGGGAAGGGAAGGGAGGGGAGGGGAGGGAAGGGAAGAGAAAAGAGAAGAGAAGAGGAGAGAAGGGAGAAAGGCACAGAAGCAAGAAGCTGAAATCTATGAAACCCAGAAGAGAAGGGTGAGACAAGCAGATGCTGCCACATGCCTTGCCATGTGAAAGAGGAGTCCAGAAATCTCTGGCAGCCAGTCTTTAGGATGAAAGCCTTGTCTTGATGATGTCTTGATTTGGACATTCTCATGGCCTCAGAACTGTAAGCTTGTAAGCTAATAAATTCCCATTGTTACAAACCAATCCATTTCATGGTATCTGTTTTAAGCAGCCTATGAAACTGAAATGTATGCCTAGATGCAGATTCTTGGGTATTTATCATGCTTGGTGTTCTCTGAGTTTCCTGGGTCTGTGCTTTGTCATCTGTCATTAGTTATAGGAAATTCTCAGCAATTATAACTTCAAATATTTTTTCACTCTATTCTTTCTTTTCCTTCTGGTATTCCTATTACATGTATGTTATACCTTTTTAATTGTCTCATAGTTCTTGGATATTTTGATTTCTTTTTCATCCTTTTCTCTTTGCATTTCATTGTGGGCAGTTACTATTGACATACCTTGAGTCTCACTTACTCTTCCCTTGGATGTATCCAATCTACTGATGAGCCCATCAATGGCATTCTTCTGTTTTTGATTTCTAGCATTTCCTTTTGATTCTTTCTTAGAGTTTCCATCTCTCTGCTTACATTACTCATATGTTCTTGCAAATTGATCACTTTCCCATTAGACCCCTTAACATATTAAAATAGTTATTTTAAATGCCCAGTTGATAATTCCAAAAATCTCTGCCATATCTGAGTCTGATTTGGATGTTTGCTTGATTACTGCATTTTTGCATGCCTTGTAATTTTTTGTTGGAAGTGGGCTGTGATGAATTGAGTAAAAGGAACTGAGATAAATAGGTCTATAGTATATTTTATGTTTATCTGTCCCAGAGCTGTTTATTACAGCTGCAGTATCAGATGCTAAAACTTCATCTAGTGTTCTTGTTTTTTTTTCTTCCCTATTGTCTTTGGGTTTTCCAGACACAACTTCTTACATATATTCTAAGGTTTACAGTTCTTTTAGCTGTAATCTCTTACTTTTTACACAAGACACTTATTGATGTGGTGAGATGTTGGGGGAGGGAAGCATTCTATAATCCATGATTAGGTCTCAGCCCTTTAGTAAGCCTATATTCCTGTTGCTTCGTAGCATTTCCATGACTCCTCTTAGGTGAGACAGGAAGCTTACAGGGGGCTGGAGTTCAATATTTGCCTTCCCACAGATCATTTGGCTCTGGTCTTAAGTCATTTAGGCTCTGGTAAAATGTTTCCATTGAGGGAAGGACTTTGTTAAGGAGAACAAAACAGTTATCCTTTTCACATTGTGGTTTCAATGTATTGCAGGTCAGTGTAAGAAATTAAAAGGGCATTTTTTGGGGGAGTTTTGTAAAAGCTGCAAAACAGCTGCTGCAGTTGACCACAATAACTGCCTTAATGAGTTGACTGTAAGACATATCAGCCTAACCCCTAGGTTAAAAACAAATTCAGCAAAATGACAGGTAAAGATCAATACACAAAAATTAGTGGTGTTTCTATACACCAGCAATGAACATTCCAAAATGAAATCAAGAAAAAAATTCCTTTTACAATATCAACTTATAGAATCTAATATCTCTGAATAAATTTAACCAAGGATGGAAAGGATTTATATGTAGAAAACTATAAATCAATAGTGAAAGAAATTAAAGAAAACTTAAATAAATGGAGAGATTATGTGTTCATTTTTTAAAAGATGTCAATATCAGCCAAAGTGATTTACAGACTTAAAGCAGTATCAGTCAAAATTCTGGCAGCCTACTTTACAGAAATAGAAGAGCTAATCATCAAATTCATACGGAAGGGCACAAACCCCAAATAGCCATAATCATCTGAAAAAGAAGAAAAAAGTTTGAGGACTTATACTTCCCATTTCAAAATTTATTACAAATCTACAATAATCAAAACTATGTGGTATTGGCAAAAGAGAAGATGTATCTACCAATGGAATAGAATTGAAAGCACAGAAATAAACCCACAAATCTATGACCAATTGATTCTGACAAGGAAGTCAAGACCACTCTATGGGGAAAGAACAGACTTTTCAACAAATGGTGCTGAGAAAATTGGATATCTACAGGCAAAAGAATGAAATGGACCCCTACCTAACACTAAATACAAAAATTAGCTCAAAATGTATCAATGCCTTAAATATAAGAGGTAAAACTATATAACTCTTAGAGGAAAATATAGGGAAATATTTACAGGGACTTGCATTAGGCAATGGATTCTTAAATTTTACACCAAAAGCATGAGCAACAAAAGAAAAAAAATGCATACACCAGACTTCATCAGAGTTAAAAACTTTTGTGTTTCTAGGACATTATCAAGTGAAAAGACAATCAACAGAATGGGAGAAAATATTTGGAAACCATATATCTGATAAGGATTTGATATCCAAAGTATATAAAAAACTCCTTCAAGTCAACAACAAAAAGACAAACAACCCAATTTAAAAATGGGCAAAGGCCCATAATCTATTTCTGGTGTTTCATCTGCTGAAATTTGATAGTTCAGGGTTAAACAAGTTTTTTAGGGGAGGAATTGTAGTGTTGTTTTTTTTTTTTCCCACATAAGTCTAAGGAAAGGGATCATCACTCAAGTTGATTTAAATGATTGTTAAAAAGTTCATGGAAGTGGTTTGCCAATTGCAAAGCTTAGTTAGGAAAGAAAAGCAAAGAGTAACTTATTTATAAGCTACCTCATAAGAAGGACAAATTCTGTAATAAAGACCAAATAGAATTTTAATTTTGTTTAGTTATGTCAATATTGAGTGAATTTGAAAGTTAATTGTATCTAGGTTCTAGGAAAAAATAAAGATACTAGAAGTCAAAACACAAATGGGCAAAGCAGTTGTATAGACATTTCTCCAAAGAATACATACACATGGAAAATAAGCACATGAAAAGATGCTCAACATTATTAGCCATAAGGGATATGCAAATCAGAAAACCACAATGAAATACCACCTCACATTCACTAGAATGATGATTATTTTTAAAAATGGGAAATAGCAAGTGCTGGTAAGGATATGGAGAAAATAGGAATCCCTGTACATTGATGGTGGGGATGAAAAATGGTATAGCCCCTGTGGAAAATAGTTTGACACTTCCTGAAAAAGTTAAACATAGAACTACTATATGACCCAGCAATGTCACTACTAGGTACATACGCAAAGAATTGAAAGCAAGGAATCATGCATATATTTGTACACCAATGTTCAAAGCAACATTATTCCTAATAGCCATGAGGTGGAAGCCATCCATATGTCCATCAGCAGAGGAATGGATAAGCAAAATGTGCTGTATAAATATATACAATGGAATATTACCCATCCTTAAATGAAGTCCTGATATGAGCTGCTATATGGATGAAGCTGGAAGACATCATGTTGAACGAAATAAACCAGACTATGAAGGGACAGATATTGTGTGATTCCACTTATATAAAATAGAAGGTAAATAAATTCCAGAAATTCTAACTTTCTCAAGCACAGAATTAGAAATTCTATGCTAATTCTAAAAGGCTGAACAATTTCTGATGCTAATTCTAGGGGGTTAAAAAAATCTCAACAAAACAAAGTTTAAGTGAAGTAAAAGTGAAAGTACCTGTGCTTGGGATGATAATAATAGAATCTCATTCCACTTATATGGTTATCATTAGCCTTTAAATTCTGATTAGCTCTATTATCATCATGAACGCTTTCAACACAAATTATTAGTTCATGCTAACCTTATTTGTCTCCTCTTTCTGCAAAAGTTTCTTCAAGTAAAATCTTGTGTAATGGATGTGAATTTGCAATCACAAATATTGGTCACCAAAATATATATCAAGTATTTTCACTTCTTTAAATTGGGTTAACTCTAACTCCAAACTCACAACCCAATGTGCTGGAAGATAATTCAACCTCAAACTTTGTTACAGCTACCCACACTTTAGGGATGCATTCAGGGATTATATTCATTCCTTCAACAACTGCCTATTAATACAGTACCAGCTACTGTGGATACAGTAGGAAGAAAAGTAAGCAAAAATCCCTGCTCTCATGGGTTTACATTTCTAGAGTGGGAAGCAGAGAATAAATAAATGATATATATAGTATTGTCAGATTGAACTAAATGCTACAGAGGAACATTAATTAGGAAACAAGCAGTGTTGAATGGTGGGGATTATAATTTAAAATAGGGGATAAAGGAATATGTAAAATGAAACATTTGTGCAAAGACCTGGTGAAGGTAGAGGAGCAAACCATGACAATATTGGGGGAAGATCATTCCAGGTAAAGAAACAGCATGTGCAAAGGCCCTAAGGTAGGACAAAAGGGCATTGCTAAGAAGCGAAGCACAACTCCCCACTACTCGAAGAAAGTTTAAAACTCATCCTCTTACTTCTCTCAAGAAATCTCCTCTCACTTCTTTCTTATTTTAGATTCCTTCCTTTTTCTCTCCTCCTAGCATAATACCTAGAAGAATCTCTTCAATGAACTCCTCTTTTTCAAAACAAAGAAAGAGATACTATCTCCAAGTCTCCATCCAATCATTCTTTGAACGTTGGTTGGGGGAAGAGGAAGACAAGAGGAAGAAAAATCACAACCAAAAATAAATTCTCAATAAATAATCTTGCCACATTTATTTTTCTATAGCTGAGTCCCAGGAGTAGTACTATATAGATGTGAACTAAATACAATTTTGAGAAAATTGTAGCTGTTAGTCAGAAGGAAAAAGCTTTATGTCAATGTTAAAGTTCTTGAACTTTATAACTGTACTTGAGATGGTTGCATAAGTGAATATCCTTGTTCTTGGAAAACATACAGGCAAGTATGATTTGTCCAAGGAACATCATGTATACAACTGTGCCAGTTTGAATATATTGTGTCCTCCAAATGCCATTATCTTTGATGTAATCTTGTGTGGGCAGACATTACCAGTGTTGATTAGATTTCTTTGAGTGTTTCTTTGGAATGCGCCCCACCCAGCTGTGGGTGATGACTCTGATTGGATAATTTCCATGGAGTGTTGGCTCACCCTTTGGGTGGGCCTTGATCAGTGGAGCCATATAAATGAGCTGACAGACAGAGGGAACTCAGTGCAGCTGTGAGTGACATTTTGAGAGGAACTACAGTCAAGAGGGACACTTTGAAGAACGCACAAGAGCTGCAGATGAGAGACAGTTTGAAGACGGCTATTGAAAGCAGACTCTTGCTCCGGAAAAGCTGAGAAAGGATATCCCAAGTGCAACTAAGAGTGACATTTTTGAGGAACTGCAGCCTAGAGGGGAACATCCTGGGAGAAAGCCATTCTGAAACCAGAACTTTGGAGCAGAAGCCAGCCACGTGCCTTCCCAGCTAACAGAGGTTTTCTGGACACCATTGGTCATCCTCCAGTGAAAGTACCCAGTTGCTGATGTGTTACTTTGGACACTTTATGGCCTTAAGACTGTAACTGTGTAACCAATAAACCCCCTTTTATAAAAGCCAGTCCATCTCTGGTGTTTTGCATTCCAGCAGCATTAGCAAACTAGAACAACAACCTACTCTCAAATTTAAAAAATAGATGACAGGTAGATAGATAGATGGATGGATAGATATATGGAATAATAGAGGAAATGTGGGACAAAGTTTAAATTGATGAATCTGGGTATCTAGGGTGGGGGTATGTTGGAGTTTGCTGTTTGGGTTTTGCATTATTTTTACAATTGTCCTATAAGTTAGAAATTATTTCAAAATAAAAAGTTTAAGACAATAAAACAAAAAAGGCAGAAAAAGAGAGCAAGACAACAAAGACAAAGAACAAGGGCAAGGAATAGAAAACAGTGGCTAGTATGTTAGAAAATCCAATAATATAATCACTTTATTTGTGAATGGTCAAAAACAACAATTAAAAAAGATTGTTAAAATGGATAAATAAATAAAATGTAACTATAACCATACATTTTTAACAAGAAACCCACTTTAAATATGAACATACAGATGGGGTAAAGAAAGATACACAATGCTAACACTAATCAAAAGAAAATTGAAGTAACCATATGAAGTTCAGAAAGCTGGAGTAACTATATTAAGTTCAGACAAAGCATACTTCAGAGCAAGGAACATTATTAGGGATAAAGGGGACATTAAATAATGATAAGAGGTAAATTCTCCAAGAAGACACAACGATTCTTAATACGTATGAGGGGGAGGATCTAAGATGGTGGCATAGAGAGGGGTGGAAGCTAAGTAGTCCCCCTGGAACAACTAAAAATACCAGAAACAACTAGTAAATAATCCGGAACAACTGCAGGGGGACAGACGTGACTGTCCACTCATCATACACCAACCCGAATTGGGAGGAATGCCCAAGATCACAGCATAAAATCTGTAAGTAAAAACTGAGGATCCAAATCGGGAGACCCCTCCCCCACAGCCTGAGCTTCAAAGCCTTGTGGTGCCAGAGAGAAGCTCTCTCTCAGCAAGCGAATATAGCTCAGCTGAGTTCCAACTGGGGTTTTAATTAGTGAATGTGAACTGTTCACTATGAGGTATGAATCCCCAGCAAGTAGACAGAGGCTTTGGGTGATGACTGACCTTGGAGAGCTGGAGGGTCGCCTCGGACTAGCTCTGTTCCTTTTTCAACTCAGTGGAGAAAGCCTCAGCCATTCTCAGTTCCCAGTTCTGTGACCCAGACAGGGGTGTGGCACAGGCAGAGGGAGACCATTGAAATGCTAATGACCTCCCCCTAGGGTGTCTATCTTCTCTAAGAGGAAAGGGGTGGGGCTCAGCTCTACTACCTGCCTTTCATTCAGAACTTACACCAGTCAAGAATTATAGGCTAATCTTTGCATCAGGCTGGGAGCACCCCTGCATGGCCCGGTGGCCTGGGGCTTCCCTTGAGGGATGGTGTGCACTAGTGACATAGCACAGCCTTTCCTCAGCAGAGGTTCTGGAAGATCACAGCTGAGAAGGGGGGCCCACTCAGAAAACCCAGGGATGCTACATCAATGCCGGTGGTTTGTGGGTCAGTGACAGAGAAGAGCTGCGGCAAAACTGAAATGAAGGCTTAGACTCTTGCAACAGCCTTGAATCTCTGGGAACACCTGGGAGGTTTGAATATTAAAGCGGTCCTGCCTCCCTGACCACCCAGACGCACGCATCATGTTCAGGGCGAACAGTTCCAACAACAAACCCAAACTGAGTTCATCAACTGAACCCCACAAAAATCATTTCCCCACCCACCACAGAGACAGAGTTGGGGAGAACTGACTTGAGGGGTATAGGTGACTCGCAGACGCCATCTGCTGGTTAGTTGGAGAAAGTGTATGCCACCAACGTGTATTTCTGAAAAATTAGATTGGTATTTTTTTTTTTTTACAACTTGAAAGAACCCTATCAAGCAAAGCAAATGCCAAGAGGCCAAAAACAACAGAAAATCTTAATGCATATGATAAAACCAGATGATATGGAGAACCTGATCCCAAACACTCAAATCAAAATATCAGAAGAGACACAGTACTTGGCACAATTAATCAAACAATTACAATCAAGGAACGAAAACATGGCACAGGATATGAAAGACATGAAGAAGACCATGGAACAGGATAAAAGGGACATAAAGAAGACCCTAGAAGAGCATAAAGAAGAAATTGCAAGATTAAATAAAAAAATAGAAGATCTTATGGAAATAAAAGAAATTCTTGGCTAAATTAAAAAGACTCTGGATACTCATAATACAAGATTAGAGGAAGTTGAACAATGACTCAGTGTCCTAGAGGTCCATAGAACAGAAAATGAAAGAACAAAAGAAAGAATGGAGAAAAAAATTGAAAAAATTGAAAAGGATCTCAGGTATATGATAGATAAAATAAAATGTCCAAATTTAAGACTCATTGGCATCCCAGAAGGGGAAGAGAAGGGTAAAGGTCTAGAAAGAGTATTCAAAGAAATTGTTGGGGAAAACTTCCCAAACCTTCTACACAATATAAATACACAAAGCATAAATACCCAGCAAACTCCAAATAGAATAAATCCAGATAAACCCACTCCAAGACATATTCTGATCAGACTCTCAAATACTGAAGAGAAAGAGCAAGTTCTGAAAGCAGCAAGAGAAAAGCAATTCACCACATACAAAGGACACAACATAAGACTAAATTGTGACTACTCAGTGGCCACCATGGAGGCAAGAAGGCAGTGGCATGACATATTTAAAACTTTGAGAGAGAAAAATTTCCAACCAAGAATACTTTATCCAGCAAAACTCTCCTTCACATTTGAGGGAGAGCTTAAATTTTTCACAGACAAACAAATGCTGAGAGAGTTTGCCAATAAAAGACCTGCCCTACTTAAGATACTAAAGGGAGCCTTACCAATAGAGAAACAAAGAAAGGAGAAAGAGATATAGAGAATTTTAACACACATATATAGAACCTTACATCCCAAATCACCAGGACACTCATTTCTCTCTAGTGATCACAGATCTTTCTCCAGAATGGACCATATGCTGGGACATAAAACAAGCCTCAATAAATTAAAAAAAAACAAAAAACAAAAAACAACTGAACATATTCAAAGCACAATCTCTGACTGCAATGGAATACAAATAGAAGTCAATAATTTTTCAATTGTAACTCCACTATTTACTTCCTACATGTTATAAAATACACAAACTCTAATGACAAATCAGTGGTTTTGAACTCAATGTAAAACATGTAATTTTTGACAAGAACTATATAAAGGTGGGGTAATGGAGGAGTATAGGTACATAGTTTATGTGTCCTATTGAAATTAAGTTGGTATAAAAGAAAAACAAGATTGTTATGGATTTAAGAGTTTAATTTTAAGCCCCACAGTAAACACAAAGAAATTATCAGAGAATATGACCATAGAGATGAAAAGTAGAGTATGGGTTAAGAGAAATGGGGGAAGGGGCAATGGGGAGTTAAGAAATGAGTGTAGGGTTGCTTTTTGAGGTGAAGGGAAATTTCTAGTAATGGATGGTGAGAAGGTGATGGCATTACAACACTCTAAATGTGATTAATCCCACTAATGGAATGCTAGGGAGGGGTGGAATGGGAAGATTTAGGCTGTATATATGTTTCCACAATTGAGGAAAAAAAAAAAAAAAAGACAGCCTAAATAGATGACAATTGAATGCCAAGGATGACCTTGGATGGGATCTGAGGATGGGGGACAGGAGGCTCAAAGGGACACAGTTGAGACATAAGGAAAAGGAAATATAGAATGTAAGCTTTGTATCATTGTTGAATCTCTTGTACTTCTTAGCTGTGCTTAATGGGATTGCATAAAGGAATGTTCTTGTTCATGGGAGTTGTATATGTGAATTATAGTGTTTGTTCAGGGATGTGTGCAGCTAGCTCTCATATGTTCAGAAGACAGAGCAATAGATGACAGATGATAGATAGGGAGAGAGGGAGGGAGGGAGGGAAAGAAATAGTGCTGTGACAACATGTTAAAGTTAGTGGATTGGGGTATTGGGGGGTTCAGGGAATGCTGGAGTTCTCTGTATGGGGCTAGCATTGTTTTTGCAACTGTTCCTATAACTTTGAATTTATTTCAAAATAAAATTTAATATATATATATATATGTATATGTGTATGTGTGTGTATATATATATATACATACATATATATGTATGAGCCTAACAACAGATCATCAAAAAATATGAGGCAAAAACTGATAGAATTGCAAGGACAAATAGGCAAATCCACTATTAAATCTGGACATTGCAACACCACTGTATCAATAACTGACAGATCCACCAGACAGAAAATCAGTAAGTATATTATTGAACTGAAAAGCAGCATCAATCAACTTGATCTAATATTTTTAGAATACATTACCCTATGGCAGCAGGATACACATTCTTCCGAAGCTCACATGAAACATTCACCAAGCAAGACTACATTCTTGGACACAAAACACACCTTAACAAATTAAAGAATAAGAAATCATACAAAGTATTCTCTCAGTCCACATTGGGATTAAACTAGAAATCAATAAGGCAAAGATAGCTGGAAGATCCCCAAATATTTGGTGATTAAACAACTCACTTCTAAATAACATGAATCAAAGAAGTCTCAAAATAAATTTTAAAATATCTAGAACTGACTGAAAATGAAATCACAATATCAAAATTTCATTAATGCAGTCAAAGCAGAGGGAATTAAATAGCATTGAATGCATATATTAGAAAATAAGAAAGATCTAAAATCAATAATATAACCCTCCACTTTAGGTAATTGGTAAAAGAAGAGCAAATTAAATCCAAAGTAATAGAAGAAAAGAAATTTTAAAACTTAGAGCAGTAATCAATGAAATAAGACAGAGTAAACAATAGAGAAAATCAACAAAACCAAAAGATGAATAAAATTGATAGAACTCTAACAAGCTAACGGTGAAGGTTAGATTCATGTGTCAACTTGGCCAGGTAGTGGTACCCAGCTGTCTGGTCAAGTAAGCACTGGTCTAAACATTGCTGCAAGGATGTTTGTGGCTGGTTAATAAACCAACAGGCTGATTAATTAAATCATCAATCAATTGGCTGCAACTGTGACTGATGACTCAGCGAAGGGCGTGTCTTCCACAAAGAGAGAATGCAGTTGGCTGGATTTAAACCAATCAATCAGTTGAAGACTCTTAAGCAAGACAGAGTGAGGACCTTCACTTCTTCTTTGGCTGACCAGCGAAGTGTTTCCTGAGGAATTTGTCAAAGTTGCCAGTTCATTTCCTGAGGAGTACATCAAACATCTTCATTGGAGTTACCAGTTTGCTGACTGCCCTATGGAATTTGGACTCATGCACACCCACAGTTGTGTGAGTCACTTTCATAAATCTTATATTCATAGATATCTCTCATCAATTCTGGTTCTCTAGATAACCCTAACTAATAAAACTTGGTACTGAGAGTAGTTCTTGAGAAACAGAATCTTAAAATGGGCTTTTACAATTTGTTTTCTACTCTGATTAGATTCAAAGGCACTAATGACTCCGTTTCCAGTAATCAAGAGGGCACTGACAGTCTGTGGCATGAGTTGGCAAAGGAGATATGCAAAATATCACCATTTGATTCTCCTAATCATACTCTTGTATGAAGCAAGGCTCTGGGTGACAGTGTTTTTGACACCTTCACAGAGTTTTGCAGAATTAAGAGGTATAATGATGTTGGTTGGCTGCTCTTAGATACATTGGATAAAGTTGTAAGAGAAAGGGACAAGCTAAAGGCTTCATATTTAAAACTTAAACATCATATGACAAATGTAAAGGTTTTTATGTGTGCCCTGAAAGAAAATCTTATTTCCTGTGCCAGCAGACTTGAGATTTCTGAAAACCAGATGCAGACTCTCATTGTGCAAGTAGCGGATTTACAATGTAAACTAAAATCTCAACCTCTCAGGGTGTCTGCTGTTAAAGTAAACGCATTGATTGGAAAAGAATGGGATCCCAAAACTTGGGATGGGGACATATGGATTGATAATAATGGCAGTGAGGACATTGGAACCCTGGATTCTGCTGAGTCATTGTGAGATTTACTTGTAGAGGGCTGTTCTGAGGAAACAGCTTCCCCACCTCCAGTCTGCCCTAAGGAGCCTGCCACCCAACCCCCACCTAAGGAGATTAACCCTTCATTGCCTGCTAATCCTGTAGTCACCTCCCCTGAGGAAGCAGACCTCACTCCTCTGTCTTGAGAGATTAATCTCTGTTTCAAGAGATTCATCTCTGTTTTAAGAGATGAAAATGCAACAGAATGTCCTGAGGTAAATGGATTGAGGGATAATTCTAACTCTTTTCATGACCCACCCCCCACCACCAGTCTTTTCTTCAAGACCTATAACTAAGGCCCAACAGGCCTCAAAGGGTGAGGTACAAAGTGTGACCCATAAGGAAGTACACTATACTCCAAAAGAACTGTATGAGTTTTCCAACTTATACAGACAAAACCAGGGGAATATGTGTGGGAATGGATATTAAGGGTGTGGGATAATGGAGGAAGGAATATAAGGTTGAATTTACTGATATGGGCCCACTAAGCAGAGATTCTGCATTCAATGTTGTAGCTTGAGGGGTTAGGAAGGGCATTAACAGCTTGTTTGGGTGGTTGTCTGAAACATGGATCAAAAGGTGGCTGGCATTACCAGAGGTTGAAATGCTGGAACTGCCCTGGTATAATGTGGAGGAGGGGATTCGAAGGATTAGAGAGATTGGAATGTTAGAGTGGATTTATCATGGAAGACCTGCTCACACAACCCTGGAATGTCCAGAGGACACACCTTTTACCAGGACTGTGAGGAATAAATTTTTGAGACTAGCTGCATCATCCCTGATGAGCTCTTTAGTCGCCCCTCTCTGTAGGTCAGATATTACTGTAGGAACTGCTGTCACTGAGTTGGAATCCTTAAACACAATGAGGATAATTGGGTCGCCAGCTGGCAGAAGCCAAGTGACTGCAGTCAATCAGCACAAACAAGGTGGGTGTGGCTACCATAACGGAAATGGTATATATGAGGTGGAGCTTGAGTGGGTCCTGAAGGTACAAGTAAGTTACATGACGAAGTGGCCCAAATGCCCATGGCCCCCATTCCTTCCACCTTACCTTCTCTTTCCCAGCCCAGAGGTATAGCATCTTTGGGAGTTCCTCACAATCAGTTGACTGAGGAAGAGAAAACTCAGGCCTGGTTTACAGATGGTTCTGCATGATATGCAGGCACCACCCGAAAGTGGACAGCTGCAGCACTGCAGCCCCTTTCTGGGATGTCCCTGAAGGACAGTGTTGAGGGGAAATCCTCCCAGTGGGCACAACTTTGAGCAGTGCACCTGGTTGTTCACTTTGCTTGGAAGGAGAACTGGCCAGAGGTGCATTTGTATACTGATTCATGGGCTGTTGCTAATAGTTTGGCTGGATGGTCAGGGACTTGGAAGGAACATGATTGGAAGACTGATGACAAAGAAATCTGGGGAAGGGGTATGTGGATAGACCTTTCTGAGTAGGCAAACAACATGAAGATATTTGTGTCCTGTGTGAATACTCACCAGAGGGTCACTTCAACAGAAGATTTTAATAAATTTTAAGTGGATAAAATGACCTGTTTGGTGGATACCAATCAGCCTCTTTCCCCAGCAACTCCTGTCATTGCCCAATGGGCTCATGAACAAAGTGGTCATGGTGGTAGGGATGGAGGTTATGCATGGACTCAGCAACATGGACTTCCACTCACCAAGGCTGACCTGGCCACAGCCACTGCTGAGTGCCCAATCTGCCAGCAGCAGAGACCCACACTCAGTCCCTGATATGGCACCATTCCCCGAGGTGATCAGCCTGCTACCTGGTGGCAGGTTGATTACATTGTACCACTTCCATCATGGAAGGGGCAGTGATTTGTTCTTACTGGAATAGACAATACTCCAGATATGGGTTTGCCTTCTCTGCATGACACGCTTCTGCCAAAACTACCATCCATGAACTTACAGAATGCCTTATCCACCATCATGGTATTCCACACAGCATTGCTTCTGACCAAGGAACCCACTTCACAGCAAATGAAGGGAGGGAATGGGCACATGCTCATGGAATTCTCTGGTCTTACCATGTTCCCCATCATCCAGAGGCAGCTGGGTTGATAGAATGGTGAAATGGCCTGTTGAAGACTCAATTATGGTGCCAACTAGGTGGCAATACCTTGCAGGGTTGGGGCAGTGTTCTCCAGGAGGCTGTGTATGCTCTGAATCAGCATCCACTCTATGGTGCTATTTCTCCCATAGCCAGGATTCACGGGTCCAGGAATCAAGGGGCGGAAACAGGAGTAGCACCACTCACTATCACTCCTAGTGATCCACTAGGGAAATTTTTGCTTCCTGTCCCTGCAAGCTTAAGCTCTGTTGTTCTAAAAGTCTTTGTTCCAAAAGGAGGAGTGCTTCCACCAGGAAACACAACAATAATCCCATTGAACTGGAAGTTAAGGCTGCCACCTGGCCACTTTGGGCTTCTTATGCTTCTGAATCACCAGCAAGAAAGGGAATTACTGTACTGGCTGGGGTGATTGATCCTGACTATCAAGGGGAAATAGCACTGCAACTACACAATGGAAGTAGAGTTTTCCTGGAATACAGGAGATCCCCTAGGGTGTCTCTTAGTACTACCATGCCCTGTGATTAAAGTCAGTGGAAAACTGCAACAACCCAATCCAGGCAGGACTACCAAAGGCCAAGAAACTTCAGGAATGAAGGTTTGGGTCACCCCACCAGCAAAGAACCACAGCCAGCTGAAGTGCTTGCTGAGGGTAAAGGGAACATGGAATGGGTAGTGGAAGAAGATAGTTATAAATATGAACTATGGCCATGTGACCAGTTACAGAAATGAGGACTATGATGGCATAAATATTTCCTCCTTGTTTTGTTATGAGTATGTTTGTATTTGTCTGTAAAGCAAATATCTTTGCTTTCTTCTCTGTCTTATCCCCTTATCATATGGCATAAGCTGTACTGTTCACTTTGCTGCATTTAAGCTAAAGGAAATCAATTTTAAGAGTTAATGTCTCCCAGGGGCTTGCACCCCATTCTGGAGGGATTTATTGCATTTCCAGCTGTATGCTGCACAGTGGAGTACTGTTAGGCAAAATATATGTCTGTTATTGCTCTCTACTTAGAGATAAAGTATCATTTTAGGTGATGTGTATAACTGCCAAATTGACAAGGGGTGAAATGTGATGGTTAGGTTCATGTGTCAACTTGGCCAGGTGACGGCACCCAGCTGTCTGTCAAGCAAGCACTGGCCTAACAGTTGCTGTAAGAATGTTTGTGGCTGGTTAATAAACCAACAGGCTGGTTTATTAAATCATCAGTCAACTGGATGCAGCAGTGACTGATGACTCAACAAAGGGCGTGTCTTCCACAATGAGAGAATGCAGTTGGCTGGATTTAATCCAATCAATCAGTTGAAGACTTTTAAGCGAAACAGATAGAGGACTTTCACTTCTTCTTCAGCTGACCAGTGAAGCAAGGACAGCTTCACTAGAGGTTATAGGTTCCCCATGGCTATCAAGACTCAGTCTGAAGTCAATGAAAGGAGATTTCTACCCAGCTTGTGTGGATACTGCTCCTTCCCTCCCTGCCAGGAATAGATATACCAATAGGTGTGAGCCAGGTGCCATAAAATAAACATACTTTAGTCTATCTCCATAGACTCCATTCACTCTATATGTGAATGTTTACATATGCTCAGGACAAAAGGGGAAGGAAAGTGCCTATAGTCCATCATCTGCTCTGGGAAATTTTGTCTCTAGGCACTCCAAAGGGAGTCAGCCCCCGTTCATCATCCATTCTAGGCCTCAGAGGCACACAACTGGACCCAAACATGGGACGTATTTCTGGGGCCCAGGGAAAGGCAGCAGGCTGTGCTCAGATGGTCCCTGTGGTAGTTTGACTCTGTTATGTACCTCAGAAAAAAGCCATATTCTTTTAATCCATTCCTCTGGGTGTAGACCTATTGTGGGTGGACCTTTTGATTAGGTTATTTCAGTTGTGATATGACTCACCTCATTCAGGATGAGTCTTGATCCTCATGCTGGAGTCCTTTATAAGGGGATAAAATACATACAGAAACTAAGAGATGAACAAGAAACACCCAGAGAAGTTAAGAGAAAAAGCTGTAGATGGAGAAGGCAGAAGCTGAAACAATGAAACTTATGAGTGAAGGACCAGCAGATGCCAGCTATGTGCCTTCTCATGTGACAGAGGTGTCCTGGATGCCAGTAGCCAGGCTTCAGGGTCCAGGTATCATCCTGTTGATGCCTTGAGTTGGACAATTTCATGGCCTAAGAATTGTAAATTGTAAGTTAGTAAATCCCCATTATAAAAGCCAACCCATTTCTGGTATATTGCATTTGGTCAGTTTTAGCAAACCAAAACAGTCCCCTACCACAACAACACTACTTTATAAGCACCCAAAAAACAGAAATACTTAGGGATAATTTTTTTTTTTATAATATGTACAAAAAAGATCTATATGATGAAAGAAAACAAAGATCTAAATAAATGGAGAGATATTCCATGTTCATGGATTATAAGAGTCAATACTGTTAGGCTATCATTTCTCCCCATCTTTGTGTATAGATTCAAAGCAACCCCAATAGAAATCCCAGCATGTTACTCTGTAGATATCAGCAAAATGATTCTAAAGTTTATACGGCAAGAACAAAGATGCAGAATGGCCAATGCAATATCGAAGAAGAAAAAGTTGGAGGACTGACACTGCCTGACTTCAAAACTTAATATAAAACTAGGTAACCAAAACAATGCAGTATTAGGGAAAGAAGAGAAAAATATATCAGTGGAACAGAATAGAGAGCTCAGAAATAAGCCCCAAAATATAGTCAAGTGGTCTTTGACAACAAAGCAAAGGTAATTCAATGGAGGAATTCAACAAATGGTGCTGGAACAATTGAACATCCACAAGCAAAAAAGTAAATCCAGACACAGACCTTACACCTTTCACAAAATCTAATTCAAAATGGATCATGCACCCAAATGTCAAAAGCAAAACTATACAACTTCTAGAAAATAACACAGGAGTAAATCTAGGTGACCTTAGTTTGGCAATGAGTTTTTAGATACAACACCAAAAGCACAGTCCATGAAAGAAAACGTTGATAACTTAGATTTCATTAAAATTAAAAACATCTACTCTGTGAAAGATCCTGTTAAGAAAATGAAAAGGCACAACACAGACTGGGAGAAAGTATTTGCAAAACATATATAAAAGATAAAATATACAAAGAAATTCAACAATAAAACAAACAACTCAATTAAAAAGTGGGCAAAAGATTTGACAGACACCTCACCAAAGAAGATACACAGATGGCAAGAAAGCCTATGAAAATATGCCCAACATCATATGTGATTAGGGAATTGCAAATTAAAAGAATAATGAGAAACCACTACACACCAATTAGAAGAGCTAAAATCCAAAACACTGAGAGCACCAAATGCTGATGAGGATGTGGAATAGTAGGGATTCTCATTCATTGCTTGTAGGAATGCAAAATAGTACAGCCATTTTGGAAAATAGTTTGGCAATTTATACAGTAATACACTATATTACTGTATGATCCAGCAAGCATGCTTCTAGACAGTTATCCAAATGAACTGAAAACTTGAGTCCATTCAAAAACCTATGCATGAATGTTTATAGCAGTTTTATTCAAAATTGTCAAAAACTAGAAGCAACCAAGATATTCTGTAATAGGTGAATGGATAAACAAACTGGGATAAAGCCCTGCATTGGAGTATTATTCAGAAATGACCTATCAAGCCAGGGGAAGACATGACAGAACCTTAAATGCAAACAGCTATGTGAAAGAAGTCAGTTTGAAAAGGCTACATACTGTATAGTTCCAAATATATGACAATATAGTTGGAAAAGACAAAACTATAGAGGCAGTAAAAAGATCAGTGGTTGCCAGGAGTTGGGGGTGGGGGTGGGTAAGTGAGAAAAGATGAATAGTGCACAGCAGTTTTTTTAGGCAGTGAAGCTATTGTATATGATACTATAATGGTGAACACACGACATTATGTATTTGCCAAAACCCACAGAACTATAGAACACAAAGAATGAACCTTGATGTAAATTGTGGACTTTGGTTAGCATCAATAGTGGCTCATCAATTGCAACAGATGTACCACATGAATGCAAGATGTTAGTAATAGGAGAAACTGGGAAGGGGTAAGGGATCATCAAGGAACAAGTGGGAAACGAAAACATTAATTGATTATTAAATAATATTATGAAATTTTAAAAAGTTTTTATATATTATATGGTATTGTGTTTATTTAATAGGATATCATTAGTCATAGTACATGCATATTTAAGTATTTTCAAGGTGAAATGTCTTGTGATGTTTGTAAGTATTCTGAAATGTTTCAGCAAAAAGAGACAGATAATTAAAGCAAATATTTTAAAATGTTAAAATTAAAAAATGTTAATGATTAATGAAACTGGATGGTGTATGTATAGGTGTTTATTAATTTACTCTTTCAGCTTCTCTGTTTTTAAATTTTCATGCTAAAATGGGATAAAGTGGTATGAATAAAATTGCTGAAGTTCTTACAATTTTTGCAAAAAATGATCATTCTGCAAAAGTTAAAAAATGAAAATGTTAGTAAATTACTATTAGATAATTTTGTCAGAAAAATTACCATCTAAAAATCTATTTTCTTTAGAAATTATAACATTCCCAATTATAGCTTAAATTTGCTAAGGAGAAATAAGCTTATGTTTATAATTTTGGGTTTTATTTTCCAAAATAAAATTTTAATTATTACTGTTTTTTTTGCTCTTTATTGCCAAATGTTGATCTCTGTTATAAGTAAATTCACTTAAGTAACATTTTCTGACAAAATAATGCTCAGAAATGCCTCCTGGACTGCAATTGCCAAGTTAATGAAACATGCTTATAATATGCAGGTAGGTGGCAGCATTGTTCACAAGAAAACAGTTTTATTATGCTATTAGTTGTTAAAGTTGGCAACGAGTTCTTAATTTTAATTTGCTGTGTAAATTCACTGACCTTTAAATTTCCTAAAGCAGCTCTGTGCCAACTTTTTAATTCTCAGTGGCAACTATATGCTATTATGTACCCATTGTTTCTCTTAGAAGAACAAACAGATAATACTATTCTCTGGGTTTCTATCCTATAGGTTAGTCAATACAATTCTTTTCTTACAGAAAAGAGCTTTTTATCATTTAAAACACATTTTGATTTTCAAAAGCTTAATGACTATATTTCTGCACTTTGATTTTAACCTTGCAAAGACTTCAATAACTTTGGGTGAAAACTGGCAAATAAGGTAGGACATGGTTTTTAAATTACAAGCAGTCATTGCTTTCACAATAGTATGGGGCTTTAAAAATGACTGTGCAAGCTGAAACCACACAAAGCTATCCTAATAATCAACAGGATAAAATGTATGATTGTTCCATGACCTTTAACAATTTTTGTCAAAATATTACAACCCTCTTACTGTTGATTATATATTTATAAGGAACTGAAAAAATAGTAAAACAAATATTTCTTTAGTATTTTGCAATTGCAAGTATTAGAAACACTGAGAATTAAAGTGGTTTAATTCTTTGCAAAAGCATTATCAGTATTAATTCGAACAGTGCTTGCCTTCTCGGCCATAACTTACAGTAGAGAGTGATCATCTTTTCACTGCCTTGGTGAATGGTCATATTCTTTTCTAAGCTTGGATCAATCAGCTTCCAACATTTTATACTTTGTGCTTTCAGGGTCATGAAATATCTCCAAGTGTTCCTTTAAGGTGAAGTGTTTTGTTCTAACTTCCCACTCATAGATCCCTGTTGCTTCTCTAAACCAAATATTTAACTCTAGGAGATTAGTTTAATAAATTATGGTACTGCCATAAAATGAATGCTATTATGCAACATATAGATAATAAAGTACACTTATGTTTATCAACATGGAAATTTGCTCTAGATACATTATATGAAAAATGCAGTTTATCACACAGTCTGTACAATGAGGCCTGGGATATATGAATATATATACATGGATAAAAACTGCCAGCAGAGTCGTAGCACCTACTCAAACAGTGTTAAAAGTGTGTGATAGGATGGCATGTAATTTCATTTCCTCCTTCATCTCTTTCTGTTTTGTTTGAAATTTATGTAAGTTTTCCATTTACAATAAGAATATAATAGGAAATCATTTTAATTTAAGTATGAATAGGGCATGGTATATTAAATGTCTGTAAATTTAAAGTACTTATAAAGACTAATAAATGATAAAATGTCAAAACTTTGGGCAGTACCTAAAAGCAAGAGATTGAAAAATATGGAAGAAATAGGAAGATAAACCATAAGCCAGGAAATGAGACAGAAACTATATGTTGTTGACATAGAGAAAATTGGCCAGATATTACAGTGTTCACGTTAGCAAGATGGAATTAGATTATGGACCACCTTCAATGTTAGTGTTATTTTTCACTTATTTCTATAGACAATGGGGAACTGTATTGCTCAAGTGTCAATTACAAAGAACAAAATTCATTACAGCTAATTTAGGCAAAAAGGGATCTACTACTGAACATTTAACAGCTTACAAAATGTATTTTAGGTTTTTAGGAATTATCCCCAAATAACACTTTGTACAACTGCGCCACAAAGAAGCACCTGCTTCTTCAACAGTAAGGAAACTATGTGGAAAATTGGGAAGCTGCTATTAATGCTGTTGTCTCCATGACCATATGACATAATACAATCAGAAAGCCACCACAGTTACAAAACTGCCATGTCAAGGAAGCCATCACAGGCAGACTTTCATGAACAGGAGGTCAAAACCACATCATCAGGAGATTGATCTAAGATGGTGGCATAGAGAGGAGTGGAAGCTAAGTAGTCCCCTGGAACAGCTAAAAAACCAGAAACAACTAGTAAATAATCCGGAACAACTGCAGGGGGACAAACATGACCACGCACTCATCATACACCAACCTGAACTGGGAGGAATGCCCGAGAACACAGCATAAAATCTGTAAGTAAAAACTGTGGATCCAAACTGGGAGAGTGCCTAATCAAGAAAACGCAACTTAAAAATGGTAGGAGAAGCTCATGGCGCTGTTGCTGACCCCTCCTCCCTGCAGCATGGTGTGCAGCTGACCTGAGCTCCCCTTGTAGATCTGGGCCCTCTGTTCCAGAGGATGCAGAGTAACACCCATGCACATCCTGGGGTGCTTGTATTTTGGTGCCAATATATTGGTGGCATCCTGAGAGACTGAACCAGGAAACTCCTTTCTGACTTGCCTGCCCAGAAATTGCTCTGCAGGCAGAAGCAGCTTGCCCACAGCTAAAGCAGTGTAAGAAACAACTAAATCTATGTGGCCTGGGCAAAGGATTACTGGTTGTGATGGTTAAGATCATGCATCAACTTAGTAGGCTTTGGTGTTCAGTTGTTTAGTCAAGCAAACACTGGTCTCATTGTCAGTACTAGGGTATTTGTGAATTTAAATCATTAGGCAGTTAATGACATCTAGGGTTGATTACATCTACAATCAACAAAGTTGCCTTTAGCAATGAGAGACATCTCATCCAATCAGTTGAAGTCCTTAAAGGAAGAACTGATCATTTCTGCATTCAGAAAGAAGAATTTCTATCTCAACTTCAGCCAGCCAGCTTCTCCTGGAGAATTTACTGAAACCCTTGTTGGAGTTCCCAACTTGCAGCCTGTCTGTCCTATGGAATTCAGACTAGCCAATCCCCACAATTATGCAAGCCAAGGCCTATAATAAATCTCTTAATGTCAGTTTTGTTTATCTGGAGAACTCTGACTAATCGAGATTTTGATAACCAGAGAGGTTCTTTTCTGGTTTTTTGTTTGGTTGATTTTTTTTTGCTCCCTATTAGTGTGCCAAGACTCATTTGAGTTTCATAGATTGGCCTTCAAAAAGCAGCTCAAGGAGAGCACATATAAAGTGTGGGACCCTTTCAGAGAAGTGAAGGGGGAAATGTCATACTCTTAAATGAAGCATGTTCTTTGAATGGTGGCAATATGCGTTCATTTGGAATTTATTTGTCCTCTGCATTTAGATCTGCAAAGCTATTAACAGGGAAGATTTGGAGCCACAGAAGAGACCTTAAGAAACCAAAGATGTCACAAGTGATGCCTGTGCTGGCATTTGATGCCTTGTTTTGAGATGTGTGTCATCAAAACCCACAACCTCTCCAATGCATTTTGGCAGGAATGTAGTCTGAGCAAGCATTGATCTAGGCAAAAACCAGGCTAACCATATGAATATTTAAAAACATGTCATCACGGTTCATCAATTTTTGATGCTTGCTAGTATAATTATTTGGTTAAATGCTTCTACAGTTTTCACACATTTTCTTATTAATTTTGAGAACCAATATAATTGGACCTTTGTTGCATAGCGTTTCTTTTCACTTAATTAGAGAAGTTGTGGGTTTACAGAAGAATCATGCATAAAATGCAGGACTCCTATACACCACTCCACCACCAGAGTCCTGCAATTGGTGTGGAATATTTGCTAAAATTGATGATAGCACATTTTTACAATTGTACCACTAAAGTCCATAGTTTAACTTAGGTTCACTGTTTGTGTAGTACAGTTTCATAGAGTTTTTTTTTTTTTTAATTTTATTCTGTTGCCATATATACAATGTGACATTTCCCCTTTTAGTCATATTCAGACATATGTTTCAGTGCTTTTAATTTCCATTTATAGTGTTATACTACCATCACCACCATCCATTACCGAAACATTTCCTTCATTTCAAAAATGAACCCTGTACATTTTAAGCCTTATCTTCCCATTCCCTTTCCCTACCCCAGCTCCTGGTATACTATATTCTAGATTCTGACTCTATGGGTTTGCTTCTTCTAATTGTTTCAAATGAGTGAGATCATACAATATTTGCCCTTTTATGTCTGGCTTATTTCACTCAACATGATGTCTTCAAGGTTCATCATGTTGTCACATGTATCAGAACTTTATTCCTTTTTATGGCTGAAAAATATTCCATTGTATGCATAAACCATGTTTTTCTAATCCATTTGTTGGTTGATGGACATGTGGGTTGCTTCTATCTTTTGGCAATTGTAATAATGCCACTATGAACATTGATGTGTGCAAATATTTGAGTCCCTGCTTTCAATTCTTTTGGGTATATACCCAGTAGTGGGATTGCCAGGTAATATAATAGTTCTCTACTTAACTTTCTGAGGCACCATCAAACTTCCACAGAAGCTGCAACATTTTACATTGCTACCAGCAAGGAATGAGTTTCCTACATCTCCACATCCTCTTCAACTCTTGTTATTTTCCATTTTTAAAATAGCAGCCATTCTAATGCGTGTGAAATCACTGTGGTTTTGATTTGCATTTCCCTGATGGTTATTGATGTTGAGCATCTTTTCATGTGGTTCCTGGCCATTTGTATATCTTCTTTGGAGAAA
The DNA here is from genome assembly GCF_015220235.1 of Choloepus didactylus. Classification (NCBI taxonomy): domain Eukaryota; kingdom Metazoa; phylum Chordata; class Mammalia; order Pilosa; family Megalonychidae; genus Choloepus; species Choloepus didactylus. The sequence continues at coordinate 71,186,331 of NC_051309.1, forward strand.
TGTTTGCTCAAGTCTTTTGCCCATTTTAAACTGGGTTGTTTGTCTGTGATTAAGTTGAAGGATTTCTCTGTATATTCTGGATATTAATCTTTATTGGATATGTAGTTTCCAAATATTTTCTTCCATCATGTAGGTTGTCATTTTAGTTTCATAATAAAGTCCCATGAGGAACAAAAGTTTTAAATTATAATGAGGTCCCATTTACCTATTTTTTCTTTTGTTGCTTGTGCTTTGAGTTAAAGTCTTAGAAACCAATGCCTAATGCAAGTCCCTGAAGATGCTTCCCTACCTTTTCTTCTAAGGGTTTTATAGTTTTAACTCTTATATGTAGGCCTTTTATCTATTTTGAGTTCATTTTATATATGGGGTAAGGTTGGGGGGGGTGTCCTCCTTTTTTTTTTTTTTTTTTTTTTAATAGAGATCTAGTTTTCCAGGTACCATTTGTTGAAGAGACTCTTCTTTCCCAGTTGACTGGTCTTTGTCACCTTGTCAAAATTCAGTTGGCTGTAGATGTGAGGGTTGACTTATGAGCTCTCAATTCTATGCCATTGGTCTATATGCCTGCACTTATGCCAGTACCAAGCTGTTTTGGTTACTGTGCCTTTGTAATAAGTTTTAAGGTCAGGAAGTGTGAGTCTTCCAACTTCATTCTTCTTTTTCAAGGTGTCTTTAGCTATTTGGGGCCCCTTACCCTTCCATATAATTTCATTGACTGACTTTTCCATTTCTGCAAAGAAGATTGCTGGAATTTTGATTGGGTTTGTGTTGAATCTATAAATTGCTTTGGGTAGTATTGACATTTTAATGATATTTAGTTTTCCAATCTATGAACATGGAATATTCTTCAATTTATTTAGGTTTTCTTTGATTTCTTTTAGCAATGTTTTGTAGTTTTTCTGTATAGGTCCTTTATATATTTGGGTAAATTTATTCCTAGATATTTGGAAAGATTTTATTCTTTCACCATTAAGTAGGAGGTTAGCTGTGGACTTTTCATATACACTCTTGATTGTGTTGAGGAAGTTTCATTCTATTCCTGGTGTTTTAAGTGTTTTTATCAAGAAGAGTAATTTGGTAAATACCTTTTCTGCATAAATTGAGGTGATAAGGTGTTTTCTTCCTTCATTCTGTTAATGTGGTGTAATATATTAATTGATTTTCTTTTGTTAAACCAACCTTGCATATCAGGGATAAATCTGACTTGATCATGTTGGATAATTCTTTTATTACCCTGTTAGATTCTGTTTGCTGGTATTTTGTTGAGAATTTTTGCATCTATATTCATAAGAGATATTATCTGATTCTTTATATATGCAAGACATCAATCTCTTATCAGATACATTATTTCCAAATATTTTCTCCCATTGCATTGACCACTACTTCACCTTTTTAATAAATTCCTTTGAGGTAGAGAAGTTTTTGATTCTCAGGAGTTCTCATTTATCTATTTTTTTCTTTCATTGCTTGTGCTTTGGGTGTAGTGTTTAAGAAGCAACCTTCTAATACTAAGTCTTGAAGCTGTTTCCCTACATTATCTTCTAGGAGTTTTATGGTACTGTCTCTTATATTGAGGTTTTTGATCCATTTTTAGTTAATTTTTGTATAGGATGTGAGGTTGGGGTCCTTTTTCATTCTTTTGGATATGGATCTCTGGTTCTTCCAGCCACATTTGCTGAGAACACTGTTCTGTCCCAGTTCAGTGGATTTGGGGGTCTTATAAAAAATCAGTCAACCATAGATCTGGGGGGTCTATTTCTGAATTCTCAATTCAATTCCATTGATCAAATATGTCTAACTTTGTGCCAATGTCATGCTGTTTGACCGCTGTGGCTTTATAGTAGGCTTCAAAGTCAGGAAGTGTAAGTCCTCCCACTTCATTTTTCTTTTTTAAGAATGATTTTAGTAATTCAAGGCCTCTTTCCCTTCCAAATAAATATGATAACTAGCTTTTCCAAGTCTGCAAATTAGGTTTATTGGATTTTGTTTGGAATTACATTATATCTGTAGACTGGTTTGGGTAAGATTGACATCTTAATGACATTTAGCCTTCCTGTCCATGAACATGGAATATCTTTCCATCTCTTAAGTCCCTTTTTATTTCTTTTAGTAAAGTTATGTAATTTTTCTATGTAGAGGTCTTTTACACCTTGGTTAAGTTTATTCCTAGGTACTTGATTTCATTAGTTGATATTAAGAATGGAGTCTTTTTCTTGAGTGTCTCTTCAGTTAGGTCATTTCTAGCATATAAGAACATTACTGACTTATGTGCATTAATCTTGTATTCTGCCACATTGCTTAAGTTGTTTTTTAGCTCAAGTAGTTGTGTCATTGATTTCTCAGGACTTTCCAAATATACAATCATATCATCTGCAAATGATGACAGTTTTACTGCTTCCTTTCCAATTTGGATGCCTTTTATTTTTGTCTTGCCAGATTGTTCTGGCTAGAACTTCTAGCACAAAGTTGAATAACAGTGGTGACAATAGGCATTCTTGTCTTGTTCCTGATCTTAGATGGAAGATTTCCATCTCTCACCTTTGAGTACTATGCTGGCTGTGGATTTTTCGTAATGCCCTTTATCATGTTGAGGAAGTTTCCTTCAAATCCTACCTTTTGAAGTGTTTTTATCAAAAAAGGATGCTGAAATTTGTTGAATGATTTTTCAACATCTATTGAGATGATCATTTGATTTTTCCCTTTTGATTTGTTAATGTGTTGTACTACATTGATTTTCTTATGTTACTTGCCTGGGATGAACCCCACTTGGTCATGGTGTATGATCTTTTTAATGTGTTTTTGGATTTGATTTGTAAGTATTTTGCTGAGAAATTTTGCATCTATATTCATCAGGGAGACTGGCCCGTACTTTTCCTTTGTTGTAGCGTCTTTATCTGGTTTTGATATTAGAGTGATGTTGGCTTTATAAAATAAGTTAGGTAGCGTTCCATTTTCTTCACATTTTTGAAATATTTGAGTAGGATTGGTGTCAGTTCTTTTTGGAAAGTTTGGTAAAATTCCCCAGTGAAGCCATCTGGCCCTGGGCTTTTGCTTGTAGGAAGCTTTTTGATGACTGATTAGATGTCTTTACTTGTGATTGGCTTGTTGAGGTCTTCTATTTCTTCACTTGTCAGTCTAGATTATTCATGTGTTTCCAGGAAATTATCCATTTCCTCTAAATTGTCTAGTTTGTTGGTATGGAGTTATCCATAGTATCCTCTTATGATTTTTAAAATTTCTTTGGGATCCACAGTAATGTCCCCCCTCTCATTTATTATTTTATTTATATGGGTTTTCTCTCTTTTTGACTTTGTCAGTCCAGCTAAGGGTTTGTCTATCTTATTGATCTTCTCAAAGAACTGACTTTGATTTTATTTATTCTCTTTATTGTTTTTTGTTCTCCATATTTATTTCTGCTTTAATCCTTGTTATTTTTCTTCTACTTGCTTTAGGATTAATTTGCTGATTATTTTCTAGCATCTTTAGTTGTTCCTTTAGTTCTTTGATTTTAGCTCTTTCTTCCTTTTTAATGTATGCATTTAGTGCTCTAAATTTCCCCCTCAATACCACATTCACCATGTCCCATAAGTTTTGATATGTTGTGTTCTCATTTTCATTCATCTCTAGATATTTAGCATTTTATCTTGCAATTTCTTCTTTAAGCCACTGATTGTTTAGGAGTGTGCTGTTTAACCTACAGGTATTTGTGAATGTTCTAGATCTTTGACGGTTACTGACATCTAGTTGCATTCCATTGTGGTCAGAAAATGTGCTTTGAATAATTTCAAACTTTTTAAATTTATTGAGGTTTGTTTTATGGTCCAGCATATGATCTATCCTGAAGAAAGTTCCATGAGCACTAGAGAAGAATGTATATCCTGGTAATTTTGGATGTAATGTGATATATATATGTCTGTTAAGTTTAATTCATTTATCACATTGTTTAGATTCTCAATTTCCTTATTGGCTCTCCGTCTGGTTGGTCTATCTATAGGAGAGAGTGGTATATTGAAGTCTCCCATAATTATTGTTGAAACATCTATTGCTACCTTCAGTTTTGCCAATGTTTGTCTCATGTACTTTGAAGCACCTTGATTAGATGTATAAACATTTATGATTGCTATTTCTTCTTGGTGAGTTGTACCTATTATTAGTATATAGTGTCTTTCTTTGGTTCCTATAACATCCTTGCATTTAAAGTCTATTTCATATGAAATTAGTATTGCTACCTCTGCTTTCTTTTGGCTATAGCTTGCATGGAATATTTTTTTCCTTCTGTTCACTTTCAATTTCTTTGTGTCACTGGGTCTAAGATGATTCTCTTGTAAACAGCATGGTTCATACTTTTTAATCCATTCTGCCAATCTATATCATTTAATTGGGGAGTGTAATCCATTCACATTCAATGTTATTACTGTGAAGGCATTTCTTAAATCAGCCATCATATCTTTTGGTTTTTAATTTGTCAGATGTATTTTTTCCCTCTCTCTATTTCCTGTAAGGTACCCTTACTAAGCCTCTTCGGTTCTGTGTCCTTCTCCAAACCTCTTTTATTTTAGCAAGTAGAGCTTCCTTTAGCATTTCTTCTAGGGCTCGTCTTTTGTTAACAAATTCTGTCAGCATTTGTGTAAATTTTAAGTTCTCCCTCAATTTTGAAGGAGAGCTTTGCTGGATAAAGAATTTTTAGTAGCAATTCTCTTTCAGAATTTTAAATATGTCATACCACTGCTTCTCCCCTCCATGGTGCCTGCTGAGTAGTCAGTACTTAGTCTTATGTTGTTTTCCTTGTATGTGATGAATTGTTTCTCCCTTGCTGCTTTCAGAGCTTTATCCTTCTCCTCAGCATTTGACAGTCTGATCAGAATATGTCTTTGGAGTGGGTTTATTTGGTTTTATTCTATTTGGAATTTGTTGGGCATGTATGATTTGCATATTTATGTCATTTAGAAGGGTTGGGAAGTTTCCCCAACAATGTCTTTGAATTCTTTTCCTACCCTTTTACTCTTTTCTTCCCCCTCTTAAACACCAGAGATTGTTATATTTGTGCACTTCATGTTGTCCATCATTTCCCTGAGATCTATTTTAAATGTTTTGATTTTTTTTCACCATTCATTCTTTTGTGCTTTCACTTTCCACTGGTCTGTCTTAGAGTTCACTAATTTGTTCCTCTACCTTTCCAAATCTGCTGTTATGTGTCTCAAGAATATTTTTAATTTGATCAATAGTATCTTTTATTTCCATAAGATCTGCTATTTTTAAAATTTATTCTTGCAAATTCTTCTTTATGCTCTTCTAGGGTCCTGAGCCAAAACATTGATATTTGTGTGTACTTCTTTGATTAATTGCTCCAAGTTCTGTGTCTTCTCTGGTTTTTTAATTTAGATATTTGGGTTATCCATATCTTCTGATTTCTTCATATGCTTTATAATTTTCTGTTGTTTTTGGCCTCTCGACATTTGCTTATCTTGTTAGGGCTCTTTTAGGATATGCAGGATTATTTGAACTTTTATCTATAATTTGGCAGAGCTACAGCTTGGTGGAGTGCACTTTCCCTGACCTACAAGCAGATGGTGCTCCTGAGCCACCTCTTACACTTAAAGTCAGTTCTCCCCAACATTCTCTATGTACTGAGTGAGTGTCCAATCCATGTCAAAGTCCAATCAGTGTACCAACTTTCCATGTGTACTGGGGACTGCCAGCCCTGTGGGTGGGGTCATGCCCTGCACAGCTTGGCAGAAGTCTGCTCTAGGACACAGTGGTCCTAGGTGTTCTTAGGGCTGTGGGTGGAGTACTCTGGGGCTGCAGAGCTGTGCACCTCACCTTCCAACTCAAATGCCCCACAGTCCCTGTTTGCTATGTGTCCATGAATCCCTGGGATTGGGGGAGGGCTCCTGACACTTCTGTGTGGTGGCCTTGCCTCTAGGCTATGCAAACTGTGGTCTTCTGTGAAGGAAGGGTGGATTCTGTCACAAGCCCACCAAATCCTGAATTCCCTTGGCCACAAGGCTGTGAAGGGTTATATCCCAGCCAACTGCAAAGATGCCTGTGTGGGGCATGGAAAGCTGCACCCTTCTGCACTCATCTGCCTGTTCCAACATCCAGTCCCTGGCAAGGGGCCTCTTGGTCATGGGTCTGTGATGGGTTATCACCCAAGCCAAGTGCTGAGGAGGGTGCCTGGGGTGTGGAAGTCTGCTCTCTCCATGCTTGCCAGCTGGCTCCAACCACCCATTCCTCAGTGGCTTTCTGGGCTGAACATTCACTTATCTTAAAGCAGTCTCTCCATTTCTCCAAGTACACACTAACTATGTGTGTAGAAGTTCCTGTCAAGCTGGTGGAAACCTGGAACTGCTGTTTTGGAGAGCTTTCTGTCCTTTATATAGTGTTTTTCATGGATAAGAATTTTGCTCTGTCTCTCCTAATCCACCATCTTCCCGGACACTGACCAAAAAGCATCTCTTTTATCCAAGTCCACCACAAGGTAATGATGAAAACAGCTTTTGAGAAGCTTCACCTAGTAATGTCCTGGGGTCAAGCTTCTACCCACCAAGGGGGCTTGTGCCATACAACAGTGAGTGATGTTCAGCATGAACAAGTATATTTCCTCTAGGCTGGCTTTCTGATCTTGAATTTGCTCACATTTATTTACCAACCCCATTTCTTGCACCCATGATCAGATGCTCTGTATTTGCCCAGCATGCTCAGGGTGGGTGGTGGAATTGCCACAATTGCACTGGTGTTTCAACATCTGAGGGTTGTAGGCAATTCCAGTTGCAGAGTCAGGCTGGAAGGGGTGGTTTGTTGCTGAGTGAGGTGAGATGGAGGCAGCAGGGGACAAGTGGGTCCTGGAGACAAGATGATCTTTTTCTAATCTGTCCATGCCAACAACAGCCAGCTGAGCTTGTTGCACTTAGAGGACAAGTGCATGCTGGGACTCCAAGAAGGGGGTTTCAGAAGCCAGAGTTCCACATCAAGGTGTTGGCGAGAAAGTCTGTTTCTTCCTGGGGTAGGTAGGCTCCTGGCTGGCTGACAATCCTTGCATTCCAATCACATCACAACATCAGGTTTTTTTTTTTTATTGAGATTGTTCACATACCATACAATTATCCAGAGATCCAAAGTGTACAATCAGTTGCCCATGGTACCATCATACAGCTGTCCATCCATCACCACAGTTAATTTTTTTTTCAATTTTTAGAACATTTTCATTATTCCAGAAAACAAATAAAGACAAAAAGAGGAAACTCAAATCCTCCCATACCCCTAACCAGCCCCTGCATTATTGATTCATACTTTTGGTACAGTACATTTATTACTGTTGATGAAATACTACTAACTGTAGTATATAGTTTGCAATAGGTATTTTTTTTTCCTATATGCCCGTCTATTGTTATCTTTTAGTTATAGTGTCATACATTTGTTCTAGTTCATGAAAGAGATTTCTAATATTTGTACAGTTAATCATGGACATTTTCCATCACAAGATTCACTCTGTTTTATACATTCCCATCTTTTAACCTCCAACTTTCCTTCTGGTGACATATGTGACTCTGAGCTTACCATTTCCACCACAGTCATGCACCATTCAGCACTGTTAGTTATTCTCACAATGTGCTAACATCACCTCTGTTCATTTCCCAACATTTAAGTTCACCCTAGTTGAACATTCTGCTCATAATAAGCAACTGCTCCCCATTTTTTAGCCTCATTCTATATCCTGATAACTTATATTTCATATCTATGAGTTTACATACTATAATTAGTTCATATCAGTGAGAATCTGCAATACTTGCCTTTATCTGTCTGTCTTATTTCACTCAATATAGTTCCCTCAAGGTTTCTTCATCAACCTATTCTTTTTAAGGCAGTTTTGTTCACACACCATAATTCTGTCCTAAGTAAACAATTGATATTTCCCTAAATAGTCACATATTTATGTACTCACCACCAACACTGTCTATATAAGGACATCTCCATGTCTTCCACAAAGAAGGAGGAAGAGTCAAAGAAGTTAGAGAGAGAAAAGAAAAAGAAAAAGAAAGAGAAAAAACATGATAGCTAGAAAGCAACAAAAGGAAAGATAGCATTAAACTAAAGTAGAAGAAACAATAAGACAACATCACCATTGCCGAGAGCCCCATACCCCTCCTCTGTGTCCCCCCACCATATGCATTTGGCTTTGGTGTATTGCCTTTGTTACATTAAAGGAAGCATAATACTGATAATTACAGTCTCTAGTTTGCATTGATTGTATTTTCCCCCAATCCCACCCTATTTTTAATACCTTGCAATGTTGGTATTCATTTGTTCTCCCTCACATAAAAACATATTTGTAGACTCCTCCAGGAAAGTAGGTAGAAAGCCAGGAACTGCGTGGACTGGACACCACAGAGCAATCTGACTTTGGGCATACTTCATACAACACTCATGAAAACGTCGAACTGCTGAGATCAGTGAAATCTGTAAGGTTTTGTGGCCAGGGGACCCGCGCCCCTCCCTGCCAGGCTCAGTCCCATGGGAGGAGGAGCTGTCAGCTCCGGGAAGGAGAAGGGAGAACTGCAGTGGCAGCCCTTATCGGAAACTCATTCTACTGATCCAAACTCCAAACATAGATAGACTGAGACCAGACACCAGAGAATCTGAGAGCAGCCAGCCCAGCAGAGAGGAGACAGATATAGAAAAAAACAGCACGAAAAACTCCAAAATAAAAGCGGAGGATTTTTGGAGTTCTGGTGAACATAGAAAGGGGAAGGGCAGAGCTCAGGCCCTCAGGCTCATATGCAAATCCCGAAGAAAAGCTGATCTCTCTGCCCTGTGGAACTTTCCTTAATGGCCCTAATTGCTTTGTCTCTTAGCATTTCAATAACCCATTAGATCTGTGAGGAGGGGAAAAATATATATGACAAACATAAACCAAAGGATAAGATGGCTGATTCAAGAAATGCCTTCACGGTTATAACGTTGAATGTAAATGGATTAAACTCCCCAATTAAAAGATATAGATTCGCAGAATGGATCAAAAAAAATGAACCATCAATATGTTGCATACAAGAGACTCATCTTAGACACAGGGACACAAAGAAATTGAAAGTGAAAGGATGAAAAAAAAATCATGCAAGCTACAGCCAAAGAAAGCAGGTGTAGCAATATTAATCTCAGATAAAATAGACTTTAAATGCAGGGATGTTTTGAGAGACAAAGAAGGCCACTACATACTAATAAAAGGGGCAATTCAACAAGAAGAAATAACAATCATAAATGTCTATGCACCCAATCAAGGTGCCACAAAATACATGAGAGAAACACTGGCAAAACTAAAGAAAGCAATTGATGTTTCCACAATAATTGTGGGAGACTTCAACACATCACTCTCTCCTATAGATAGATCAACCAGACAGAGGACCAATAAGGAAATTGAAAACCTAAACAATCTGATAAATGAATTAGATTTAACAGACATATACAGGACATTACATCCCAAATCACCAGGATACACATACTTTTCTAGTGCTCATGGAACTTTCTCCAGAATAGATCATATGCTGGGACATAAAACAAGCCTCAATAAATTTAAAAAGATTGAAATTATTCAAAGCACATTCTCTGACCACAATGGAATACAATTAGAAGTCTATAACCATCAGAGACTTAGAAAATTCACAAATACCTGGAGGTTAAACAACACACTCCTAAACAATCAGTGGCTTAAAGAAGAAATAGCAAGAGAAATTGCTAAATATATAGAGACAAATGAAAATGAGAACACAACATACCAAAACCTATGGGATGCAGCAAAAGCAGTGCTGAGGGGGAAATTTATAGCACTAAACGCATATATTAAAAAGGAAGAAAGAGCCAAAATCAAAGAACTAATGGATCAACTGAAGAAGCTAGAAAAGGAACAGCAAACCAATCCTAAACCAAGTAGAAGAAAAGAAATAACAAGGATTGAAGCAGAAATAAATGACATAGAGAACAAAAAAACAATAGAGAGGATAAATACCACCAAAAGTTGGTTCTTCGAGAAGAGCAACAAGATTGACAAGCCCCTAGCTAGACTGACAAAATCAAAAAGAGAGAAGACCCATATAAACAAAATAATGAATGAAAAAGGTGACGTAACTGCAGATCCTGAAGAAATTAAAAAAAATTATAAGAGGATATTATGAACAACTGTATGGCAACAAACTGGATAATGTAGAAGAAATGGACAATTTCCTGGAAACATATGAACAACCTAGACTGACCAGAGAAGAAATAGAAGACCTCAACCAACCCATCACAAGCAAAGAGATCCAATCAGTCATCAAAAATCTTCCCACAAATAAATGCCCAGGGCCAGATGGCTTCACAGGGGAATTCTACCAAACTTTCCAGAAAGAACTGACACCAATCTTACTCAAACTCTTTCAAAACATTGAAGAAAATGGAACACTACCTAACTCATTTTATGAAGCTAACATCAATCTAATACCAAAACCAGGCAAAGATGCTACAAAAAAGGAAAACTACCGGCCAATCTCCCTAATGAATATAGATGCAAAAATCCTCAACAAAATATTTGCAAATCGAATCCAAAGACACATTAAAAAAATCATACACCATGACCAAGTGGGGTTCATTCCAGGCATGCAAGGATGGTTCAACATAAGAAAATCAATCAACGTATTACAACACATTAAAAATTCAAAAGGGAAAAATCAAATGATCATCTCAATAGATGCTGAAAAAGCATTTGACAAAATCCAACATCCCTTTTTGATAAAAACACTTCAAAAGGTAGGAATTGAAGGAAACTTCCTCAACATGATAAAGAGCATATATGAAAAACCCACAGCCAGCATAGTACTCAATGGTGAGAGACTGAAAGCCTTCCCTCTAAGATCAGGAACAAGACAAGGATGCCCGCTGTCACCACTGTTATTCAACATTGTGCTGGAAGTGCTAGCCAGGGGAATCCGGCAAGACAAAGAAATAAAAGGCATCCAAATTGGAAAAGAAGAAGTAAAACTGTCATTGTTTACAGATGATATGATCTTATATCTGGAAAACCCTGAGAAATCGACGATACAGCTACTAGAGCTAATAAACAAATTTAGCAAAGTAGCGGGATACAAGATTAATGCACGTAAGTCAGTAATGTTTCTATATGCTAGAAATGAACAAACTGAAGAGACACTCAAGAAAAAGATACCCTTTTCAATAGCAACTAAAAAAATCAAGTACCTAGGAATAAACTTAACCAAAGATGTAAAAGACCTATACAAAGAAAACTACGTAACTCTACTAAAAGAAATAGAAGGGGACCTTAAAAGATGGAAAAATATTCCATGTTCATGGTTAGGAAGGCTAAATGTCATTAAGATGTCAATTCTACCCAAACTCGTCTACAGATTCAATGCAATCCCAATCAAAATTCCAACAACCTACTTTGCAGACTTGGAAAAGCTAGTTATCAAATTTATTTGGAAAGGGAAGATGCCTCGAATTGCTAAAGACACTCTAAAAAAGAAAAACGAAGTGGGAGGACTTACACTCCCTGACTTTGAAGCTTATTATAAAGCCACAGTTGCCAAAACAGCATGGTACTGGCACAAAGATAGACATATAGATCAATGGAATCGAATTGAGAATTCAGAGATAGACCCTCAGATCTATGGCCGACTGATCTTTGATAAGGCCCCCAAAGTCACTGAACTGAGTCATAATGGTCTATTCAACAAATGGGGCTGGGAAAGTTGGCTATCCATATCCAAAAGAATGAAAAAGGACCCCTACCTCACACCCTACACAAAAATTAACTCAAAATAGACGAAAGATCTCAATATAAAAGAAAGTACCATAAAACTAGAAGATAATGTAGGAAAACATCTTCAAGACCTTGTATTAGGCGGCCACTTCCTAGACTTTACACCCAAAGCACAAGCAACAAAAGAAAAAATAGATAAATGGGAACTCCTCAAGCTTAGAAGTTTCTGCACCTCAAAGGAATTTCTCAAAAAGTTGAAGAGGCAGCCAACTCAATGGGAAAAAATTTTTGGAAACCATGTATCTGACAAAAGACTGGTATCTTGCATGTACAAAGAAATCCTACAACTCAATGACAATAGTACAGACGGCCCAAATATAAAATGGGCAAAAGATATGAAAAGACAGTTCTCTGAAGAGGAAATACAAATGGCCAAAAAACACATGAAAAAATGTTCAGCTTCACTAGCTATTAGAGAGATGCAAATTAAGACCACAATGAGATACCATCTAACACCTATTAGAGTGGCTGCCATTAAACAAACAGGAAACTACAAATGCTGGAGGAGATGTGGAGAAACTGGAACTCTTATTCATTGTTGGTGGGACTGTATAATGGTTCAGCCACTCTGGAAGTCAGTCTGGCAGTTCCTTAGAAAACTAGATATAGAGTTACCATTCGATCCAGCGATTGCACTTCTTGGTATATACCCGGAAGATCGGAAAGCAGTGACACAAACAGATATCTGCACGCCAATATTCATAGCAGCATTATTCACAATTGGTAAGAGATGGAAACAACCCAAATGTCCTTCAACAGATGAGTGGATAAATAAAATGTGGTATTTACACACGATGGAATACTACACGGCAGTAAGAAGGAACAACCTCGTGAAACATATGACAACATGGATGAACCTTGAAAACATAATGCTGAGCGAAATAAGCCAGGCACAGAAAGAGAAATACTACATGCTACCACTAATGTGAACTTTGAAAAATGTGAAATGAATGGTTTATAATGTAGAATGTAGGGGAACTAGCAATAGAGAGCAATTAAGGAAGGGGGAACAGTAATCCAAGAAGAACAGATATGCTATTTAACGTTCTGGGGATGCCCAGGAATGACTATGGTCTGTTAATTTCTGATGGATATAGTAGGAGAAAGTTCACAGAAATGTTGCTATATTATGTAACTTCCTTGGGGTAAAGTAGGAACAGGTTGGAAGTTAAGCAGTTATCTTAGGTTAGTTGTCTTTTTCTTACTCCCTTGTTATGGTCTCTTTGAAATGTTCTTTTACTGTATGTTTTTCTTTTTTTTTTTTTTTATTTGTTTTTTTTTATTTTTATTTTTTTTCATACAGTTGATTTAAAAAGGAAGAACAGGTTAAAACAAACAAACAAACAAAAAAAAAACCAGGAAAAAAATATGTAGTGCCCCCTTGAGGAGCCTGTGGAGAATGCAGGGGTATTGGCCTACCCTACCTCAATGGTTGCTAACATGACCACAGACATAGGGAACTGGTGGTTTGATGGGTTGAGCCCTCTACCGTAGGTTTTACCCTTGGGAGGACGGTTGCTGCAAAGGAGAGGCTAGGCCTCCCTATATTTGTGCCTAAGAGCCTCCTCCCGAATGCCTCTTTGTTGCTCAGATGTGGCCCTCTCTCTCTAGCTAAGCCAACTTGAAAGGTGAAATCACTGCCCTCCCCCCTATGTGGGATCAGACACCCAGGGGAGTGAATCTCCCTGGCAACGTGGAATATGACTCCCGGGGAGGAATGTAGACCTGGCATCGTGGGACGGAGAACATCTTCTTGACCAAAAGGGGGATGTGAAAGGAAATGAAATAAGCTTCAGTAGCAGAGAGATTCCAAAAGGAGCCGAGAGGTCACTCTGGTGGGCACTCTTACGCACAATTTAGACAACCCTTTTTAGGTTCTAAAGAATTGGGGTAGCTGGTGGTGGATACCTGAAACTATCGAACTACAACCCAGAACGCATGAATCTCGAAGACAATTGTATAAAAATGTAGTTTATGAGGAGTGACAATGGGATTGGGAAAACCATAAGGACCACACTCCACTTTGTCTAGTTTATGGATGGATGAGTAGAAAAATAGGGGAAGGAAACAAACAAACAAACAGACAAAGGTACCCAGTGTTCTTTTTTACTTCAATTGCTCTTTTTCACTTTAATTATTATTCTTATTATTTTTGTGTGTGTGCTAATGAAGGTATCAGGGATTGATTTTGGTGATGAATGTACAACTATGTAATGGTACTGTGAACAATCGAATGTACGATTTGTTTTGTATGACTGCATGGTATGTGAATATATCTCAATAAAATGAAGATTAAAAAAAAAAAAAAAAGAAATACATCCCAGAAAAAAAAAAAAACATATTTGTATCTTTTATCACAATTATCGAGCACCTAGGTTTCACTGAGTTATACAGTCCCAGTCTTTCTGCTTTCCTTCTGCTGTCCCACATGCTCCTAACCTTCGTCTTTCAACCATATTCACAGTCATCTTTGTTCAGTGTACTTACATTGCTGTGCTACTATCTCCCAAAATTGTGTTCCAAACCTCTCATGCCTGTCTTTTTCCTTTCCATCTGTAGTGCTCCCTTTAGTGTTTCCTGTAGAGCAGGTACCTTGTTCACAAACCCTCTCAGTGTCTGTTTATCTGAGAATATTTTAAACTTTCCCTCATAATTGGAGACAGTTTTGCTGGATATAGGATTATTGGTTGGTGGTTTTTCTCTTTCAGTATTTTTAAATGTATCACACCACTTCCTTCTTGCTTCCATGGTTTCTATTGAGAAATCCACACATTGTGTTATCAAGCTTCCTTTGTATGTGATGGACTGCTTTTCTCTTGCTACCTTCAGGATTCTCTCTTTATCTTTGATGTTTGATAATCTGATTATTAAGTGTCTTGGCATAGGCGTAATCAGATTTATTCTGTTTGGGATATGCTGCACTTCTTGGATCTGTAATTTTATGTCTTTCATAAGAGACGGGAAATTTTCATTGATTATTTCCTTTATTATTGCTTCTGCCCCTTTTCCCTTCTCTTCTCCTTCTGGGACACCAATGACATGTATGTTCTTGCATTTCAAATTGTCATTCATTCCCCAGAGACGTTGCTCATATTTTGCATTCTTTTCCCTATCTGTTCTTTTGTGTGTAGGCTTTCAGGTGCCTTGTTCTCCAGTTCTTGAGTGTTTTCTTCTGCCTCTTGAGGTCTGCTGTTGTATGTCTCCATTGTGTCTTTCATCTCTTGTGTTGTGCCTTTCATTTCCATAGATTCTCTCAGTTGTTTTTTTGAACTTTCGATTTCTACCTTATGTATGCCCTGTGTTTTCATTATATGCTTCATCTCTTTTGCCATATCTTCCCTAAACTTTTGAATTGATTTAGCATTAGTTATTTCAATTCCTGTATCTCAGTTGAAGTGTAAGTTTGTTCCTTTGACTGGGCCATAACTTCATTTTTCTTAGTATAGGTTGTAGTTTCCTGTTGTCTATGCATCCGGTTTCCTTGGTTACCCCAATCATGTTTTCCCAGACCAGAATGGGTTCAGGTCTCAGAAGGAGGCAATAGTATCAGGGTTCCCTGAAGGTGTGTCATAGAAGATTGATACACTCTTTGAGGCCTCAAGCCACTGTGCTTTTCTGCCTGGCAGGTGGTTCCTGTCAGCCTGTCACCCCTGAATGGTATAAGGAGATGTAGCACATGGCTGTTTTCCCCCATGCTCTGGGGTCTGATTCTGAGTGGAAGGTGGGTGGTAGAGCTTGGCACCACCTCTTTCCTCTTAGGGAAGATACACCCCCTAGGGAAATATCATTTGCATTTGTATAGTCTCTCTGACTCTGCTATCTCTACCCTTGTCTGGTTCAGAGTGCTAGGAACTGAAAATGGCTGAGGGTTTTCCATAGAGCAGAAAAAGGTACAGAAAGCCCCCCTTCAGGGCCAGTCTGTGGCCACACTCAGTTTCACCTGTTGGCCAGAGACAGCACCTGGTACTCTGGGCTCTTCCTTCCTCCCAGAGAGGTCCTCTGGCTCTCCAAGGTCAGTCATCATCAAAAGCCTCTTTCTGCTTGTTGGGGACTCATAGCTTGTATTGAGCAGTCAACATTTGTTAATTAAATCCCCAGTTGGAGCTGGGCTGAGGTATATTCGCTTGTTCAGAGAGTACTGTTCTCTGTTACAGCAAGGCTTTGCAGTTTGGGCCTCTGTGGGGGAGGGGCTCTTGGCTTGGGTCCACAGTTTTAACTTACATATTTTATGCTGTGGTCTCAGGCTATCCTGCCAATCCAGGTTGGTGTATGATGTGTGGACAGTCATGTTTGCTCCCCGGCAGTTATTCTAGATTATTTACCAGTTGTTCCTGGTTGTTTATTAATTGTTCCAGGGGGACTAACTAGCTTCCACTCCTCTCTATGCTGCCATCATTTCTCCTGTTCCTTTGGATGTAGGGTTTTTGTTTGAGGAAATGGTAAAACTTTAGCAATGGAATATGGTCAGGGTACCACCACATTGTAAATGTGTTTAATCCACTGAATGGTATGTCTGGGACATATCCAAATCTCAGCTTATCTTCACACTTCAAGGTGATATAAATCTTTTCTGGAATTCTTACATGATTTACAAATGTCCCATTTAGGCTGCCCAAATCTTTCACCAAATGGTCATCTGTAGAGGTATCATAATTGATTACAGCATGCTGCTTATCCACACGATGAGACTGCAAAATGAGCTCACTGTCATCTCTTCCAACAAAAATCATTTCTTGTGGCAGCCTGTGGCAAGTGCTTCCACTGCTGACCAATAACCAGGATGTTAGGCTCATTTTCTCCTTAGCTTCTAGGTCTTTGGCAAAGCTACGTCATCCTGTCACCGCTGATAGAGGGACAGGACAGGGGAGGTGGGGCACGTGGTGTTCTGTGAGTCTCTCGCATGCCGTCCTCCCTCTATACCCTGTCATCATTGTCGCTACTGCCACTGGAGTTGAGCTCCCAGCCCCTCAGCTCCACTGGGCAATAATGTTATTCTACACATGCCTCACACATAGTGATAACAACAAAAAAACAGGTGTATTTTTAATAATTTGATACTAACATGATTGTTCTACATGGCAACAAAACAATCATGTGTCAACCAATAGTCAAACCAAAGTTGAATCCATGGTCAAACATATTAGAAAAAAAGGAAACTCCTGTCAGAGTGGAGGCTAAGAGCTTTCCAAATTAGTATCATAATATTTGGGGCTGGAAGCTACTTATTTAATAAATGATTGCTGCAACATATTTCTTATAATCCTCTACTTCAATACAGTCCCTGACTTTGAAAACCGACTGTTTACTGTTGAAACAGAATGTATAACAATAACAAATTTACAATGGGACTGGTATTATAGAAAACAAACATCCAAAGTGCCATGAAATTGCAAAGATGAGAGTGATAAACATTTCATCTGGGGACAAGGAAGACTTCATGATATCAGGAAATCTTCACAGACAAGGACACATTCATCTTGTGTCTTGAAGGTTGAATAGGAGGTTGCCATATAAACAATGGAAAGAAATGGAATCCAAGAAAAGAGTACAGTGTTTGAAAGACAAGAAGATATAGGAAAAACCAGGGAGACATTGAGAAAAATGGGAGTAACCCAAAATTACTGGAGCATAGTGTATTTTGTGAGGAGTTGAGACTTCAAAGGGCCATATTTTGAAGAACTTGATGTGCTATGCTTAAACACATTGTTGGTGCTCAAAAATATTTACTGTTGAATGAAAAAAATGAAAGACTGAATCTCAAAAGCAATGGCAACCCGTTAATGGGTTTTAAACAGGAGAGTAAATTAATCATACTGCATTTTAATTGAGTCAGAGAAGAAAAAGAGTGGAAATTAGGAGATTACTTAAAAAGGCTAAGGCAGCTTTTTAGACAAGAAGTCATTTAGTCCATACTCTAATTTCATAGATGAAGTAGTTTGTCCAGGTCTCAGAGTGGTTAATAGCAAAATGGGTCTCTCCCTCCATGCACAAGCACCTTTTGCTACTACATTTCATTAACTATAAATTCATTAATTACCACCTAAGACTTGAGAGATCTATAAAAGAAGTTCCATTGTGATGGTACAGTGCTACAATAGTGCTGGTAATTGTGGATATGTCTAACTGGCTAATAATGTTTCAGGATTTTTGCCTTTTGAAATTATTTTTTAGAAAGACATAACTTGATCCTTTGTATATTAAGGATTAATTTGACATGAAAATCAGAAAACCAAAGCAATTTATAGAGGCTGATGAACTAGCTGAACTGGTTTTCCTTTAATTTTGCTTATTTAAAGGAAGTAAGAAAGACATAGTTAATCATATGGTTATTTCACAATAATATTCCCTTCTTTACATTTTTTCTAGAGGCATTCTTGTCTCTCTCCCATGAAGCCCTCTGACTACAGAGGCAATGACAACTTTTCTTATATTCCACTCACTGATGATTTCCATGTCCCTATGTCCCTTTTTGCTGCCTTCTTTTCATTTCTCAGTTCTACCGCTTTACTCTTCCTTCCTGTATTGCATCAGCTATCAGCTGCCAAGCAGATGGATTAGGTCATTTATCAAATCAGGAGGATTTCCTATGTCATTCAGCTCACTTTCTTAGTTCACTATAACTAAAAATAGTTATGGTTTTGTCTCAAAAATTAACTTGGACTTTTATCAGTTGAAGGTTTTGGTAGCGGAAAGCAGGTCTAGGCATAACGTAAAGGGAAGGCAGTAATTTTGAAGCTTAGTCTTACTCGATTTCTAGTCTAGATTTTGTTTCTAATTTGATTCAGAAACCAATATGCACTAGAAACCCTTTTAAGGTACTTTGCTTAATCTGAAAACGCATGATAAAAATCACCTTAGCCATGGGTTCTTTAAACAGATCTGGCCCATCCACACCCACTCCATAGTCTGGGAACAGGTGATAGCCAAGCTAATGTGATTATTCCCTGTCTTTTCTAATTTACATTTTTTGTCTCCTTCTGTCTAGTTCCCCAGACCACCTGCCTACTTGGACTCCCAATTCCTGTTTCAAACTGTCTTCACTCTGATAATGCACCTGGACATGCTTCTCTAGTTTACTGTTATTCACTTTGTATTATTCTACCTTTACTTTGTAAACAGTTTGGCTTCCTATATCCACAGCTACAGATTCATGGTTTGAATCATGTGGTCTCTCCATTAGGAAAGGAGGATTAGACTAGAGATTTCTGGCTTGATTTCTGGGAATAGGCTGTTTGAACTGGGGAGAATACTCAGGCCAGGGATAGTAGAGCTAGAGTAGTTCTCAACTACTGAGGGTGACATAGGCAATGGTGGAACTTCTCAGGACCCCTAGTTTGTAAGACAAATTAGAATTCTCTCATGTTCCCTTCCTCTATAATTCCCTGCACTTCCAGGACCATATCTAGTCTCTCAAGGACAATTTTACACAAGCAACTGTTGTGTGCATTTTGGAACCAATCTATCTATATCAGACTCATTAAATCATTTTGATGTCCCATTCATGCACCATAACATCAGTGATCCACAGCTCAGAAAGTATAAAAGTACAAAATAAACATTTGAAAATTTACAGCTTTTTCTGCCAGACCTTTGCCAAATATCCACTGGTAACCTGTATATTCTAAATAATTACTAACAAATATTTTAGTTTCCTAGGCTGCTTAAGCAAATACCATGAAATAGTCAACTTAAATAATGGGAATTTATTAGCTTATAGTTTTGAGGCTAAAAGAAAGTCCAAATCAAGTCTCATCAAGGTGATGCTTTCTTCCTGAAGATCAGCATTCTGGGGCTGGCTGCTGGCAATCCTTGGTCCTTAGTTTGTCATATGGCAAGGTACATGGTGGATATTCTCATCTCTCCCTTCTCTTATTGGTTCCATGGGCTCTCAGCTTCTTGCTTTCTTGGCTTTCTCTCTCTGTCTGAATTTCACTCTGCTTATAAAGAACTCCAGTATTAGGATTAAGACCCATCCTGATTGACATGGGCCACACCATCTTAACTGAACTAACCTCATCAAAAAGTCCTACTTACAATGGGTTCATACCTACAGGAATGGATTAAATTTAAGAACTTCTTTTTCTGGGGTACATACAGTGTCAATCCACCACAGCAAAAAAAAAAAAGTGAAAAATCCTAATGTTCCCATACATGTAGTTTATATTTAGTGAACCATCAAAATAGGTTGCGGGATAAGGAGAATCCTTTCTTTAAAAAAATTTTTTTTTTAACAAAGCTTGGACCTGTATGTAATATATAACCAACAGAAGCAGTGCTAATAAAATTATCCTATGAATAAATTTTTAATGAAGTGAGGATAATTCAAGTCATGTCTTCTATTGGAATAAAAATGGATAGCAAAGAACAAAAACACAATGTGTCCTTGATGTCTCCCCTAAAGTGCACAATCTCTACACCTGTTCCTTTCATCCTAGGATGATGTTAATCTTCTGTTTATTTTGCTACTGTAAATGCAAGTACATGTAGTTTCTTCAGAGGTTGCCCTCTAAAATTTGGTCTATGCCTGTTCTTTCTCACCTCACAAAAAGCAAAGGAAAAAAGTGCGCGTGTGTGTGTGTGTGTGTGTATGTGTGTGTGTGTGTTCTGTTGGTGGTGTTGGTGGTTAAAAAGCAAGTTGGGACTTCCTCTTTGAACAGTTGCTTTTTCCTCTCACACAAGGGAGATCTCATTTTGTTTGAGGCTGGATAGAGCTGAAACCAAACCACACATTAAAAAGTGGGTATGATGGCTAAGAAGCCCCCCAAACCAGCCCCTCGCAGGATCTTCCAGGAAAGATTGAAGATTACTGCTCTACCATTGTACTTTGAAGGTTTCCTATTAGTCAAGAGGTCAGAATACCAGGTAAGTCTAAAGAAGATAATGTTAAACCAAAAACTTCTATCTCAATATAAAGTTATATTAACTATTTCATGATGATGTGATGTGATAAGGGCCTTCTTGTTTCCATTGGATTTAAACTCTCTTCTCTTCCTTGAGCTCAGAAAAATGATTCCAATTTTGCATATTTAAAATTAAATGTTTGGCTTAAATTTCAACTATATAATAATATAACATTCTAATATTGTTAATTAGAAATATGTGTTTCCATGTGCTAATACTCCATGTAAATAATTTAAATATATACAAAAAAGAAATTAAGAAGGGTGAAATAAAATAAATATAATTAAATGTTCTAAAAATTTCTCCCTAATAGGTCATGTTGCTCACCCTCTGAGGTTTATACACCCTGCTTTGAAGATCATTATGCAGAACACTTTCTT
The DNA here is from genome assembly GCF_015220235.1 of Choloepus didactylus. NCBI lineage: Eukaryota > Metazoa > Chordata > Mammalia > Pilosa > Megalonychidae > Choloepus > Choloepus didactylus. The sequence continues at coordinate 71,207,415 of NC_051309.1, forward strand.
AGGCAAATGCACATTGCTTGCTCAGTGAAAGAAAAAAAAAACATAATGAGGACCTTTTTTTATTGGGGAGGGAGCATAAACAGGAACTTAACTGGATTTTGCATTATGACCCATTTTTACTATTTATATCAGTGAGAAAAGGGCACTAGGGAATCAGGAAATGTAAGTGTCAGTTCAACCGTGGAACTTGGGCAATTCCTTTACATTTTTTAAAATCCTGGTTTCTTGTTTTGTAAAATGGATAAATGCTCTTTTGCATGCCTGAATGAGTTGCTGTGATGCCCGAACAGACTATATAATAAAAAGTACATTTTCTTGAGAAGTTGCCATATGGCAGGTATTATGCTAGGCTCTTAATGTCCTTTCACTCTGATCTGTATAGTAAAACTGTTCTGGGTAAAAGTTATTTTATACACTTTGCAGCTGAGTGAGTTGTGGCTCACAGAGGTTGTGTTCAAGGTTCCTCAACCGTTAAGGAGCCTAGCTTGGATTGGATTAAAAAGCATTTGACATCATGTTGCCTCTTGAACTCAAATTCTAATTCAGTTTGTGAGCTTCTAAAGGTTAGGGGTGGTCTAATCTCCAGGTATCTCATCATATTGAGCTCAATCATAAGCTTGGCAGACTTTCAAATACATTTGTTTGAATGAAAATGAGACAGTGACCTTAAACTCTGAATAAAATATCATCTAATGATTGTGAAGCTAGTGGTAAATTCAGAAGTCCCACTTCAGTCTCCTTTTTTACTACAGTGGTTCATCACGAATGTATTTCCTCCAGAGATGTGCTCTTCAAAATCAATTTTTAAAATGTTTATGTATCTCTGTGGATGAAAATAGATACCTAGATGTTAGTTACTGAGATTGGTATCCATAGATGACTCAGTTATACTGGTATTCATGAGTGCTTATCAGAAACGACACTAAGACTGTGACCACAGGCCTCTGCACACTAAATACAATTTCAATCTGACATTAGGTATGTGGTTGTGGTTGCAGGTCACAGGGCTTGTTGCTATTTGTAACCCTACTTTTCCTCCAGCCAGTCTTTGGTCTTGACTCAGTACCTTTATACCTGCTTTTTCCCTAATCTAATAAGTCCTCCTTAATCTTTTCCACAAATCTGTGTTTGCTACCTGAAAAACTCCCATTTTTCCCTGATTAACTCTGTCCAATTCATATAATCCCCCCCTAACCAAACCCCTCTGTCTGCTTTTTCACTTTGCTTAAAATAATTCATACTTATATGTTGGCTTGTGAGAGTTTAATATTTTTCCATATTTGTTCTATTTTCAAGTGTAGTCTATATTTTTTCTCAGAACTACAGATGGCTATTTGAATGTCCATACAGCAGGAGCCCAATAAATCCTGAGGGGCCATTGGTGGTTTTGGTTTTTCTGTGTTATGGTAGGTTAATACTAGTGAGACTGATCAAGATGAACAGATGATAGACTTTGACTTCAGGATTTCTCTTACCATCCCTTCCCTCACATTGCTTGCTCAGCAAAAGAAAAAAATATGTAATGAGGACTTTTTTTATTGGGGAGGGAGCATAAACAGGAACTTAACTGGATTTTGCATTGTGACCCATTTTTACTAGTTATATCACTGAGGAAAGGGCACTAGGGAGTCAGGAAATGTGTCAGTCCAACTGTGGAACTTGGGCAATTCCCTTACATTTTTTAAAATCCTAGTTTCATAGAATTATTGCATCTTGGGATTGAGCTAGATCTTAGATGCCATACTTTAGTAAAACTACTCAACCAGTGTTTAAGTTCCCTGAATAATAGGCCTATATTCTGATCTGTCCTTGCACTTTCCCTCACCCCCATCCTGTTTCCAAAATACAGCACAGCCTTGGCCTTCCCGTTTCAATGCAGAGGCTCACTACTGGAGCAGGGGATGAAAGCTTTAGAAAGAGAAGTATGATAAAATTCCCGAGATAATTTGAATTATTTTATTATTTAATCACAAGTCAAATCTGAGGAAGTTCAAATATTTTTCGACAGAGTAAGACACCAGTCACTCCTATGGTTTTATGAAGCATCTGCCTGATCACAGTGACAGTAAGCATTAGCAACTTCTCAAGTCAAATTTCTTAATCCAGTTTTCTACCACTTTATTTAAGAAAATATGAAAAGGTGATTTTATATGGGAATGACAATGGGTTTCATTATTCTGGTCTACAAATATTCCCTCCTTATATATAATCCCACTGATAAAGATCTATTTTAGGTAATTTTAGATCCAACTACTAACACCACACACACACACACACACACACACGGATTACCATATGGAAAAATGTATTATATAGATAATGAAAATGCAAAGTAGCTGTCAATAATGTGAGTGATGAGGCAAAGTGTTTTTTCTTTTCTTTTTTTTTTTTTAGTGGCCAACACTTTTTGAACACTTACTATGTCGCAGGCCCTACTCTCTGTACTTAAATTATTATCACATTCCATCCTTTAACAACCTGATGAGGCAATAGCAGGAGGCTGGTCTCCCCGTTTCTATTTTTGCTCCCTTAACTGTAAATTCTCACACAGGAGACACAGAAATTATTATTATTATTATTGTTTACAATTTAGTGATTTTTAATTTATTCACAAAGTTATGCAACCACCACTATCTAATTCCAGAAACTTTGTATCACCCCAAAAAGAAATCCCATTAGCAGTCACTTCCCATTCCTCTAGCCTGTTACAATTTTCTACCCATTTGTTGATACTTTTTTCCCTCCCTAATTTGAAACTGATTTCAAATTAAGATGCAGGAATCATACAAATGGAGATTGAGCTGTTACCTTTCTTTTTGTTAGAGTCTATTGTTAAGTGGCTTAGAGTTAAGGACAAACTTTTTTTTTTAATTCAATTTTATTGAGATACATTCATATACCATACAGCCATCCAAAGTGTACAATCAGTTGTTCACAGTACCATTATATGGTTGTGGATTCATCACCACAATTAATTTTTGAACATTTTCATTACCACACACACAAAAAATAAGAATAAGAATAAAAATTAGAGTAATGTCCCTATTTTTCTACTCATCTGTCCATACGCTGGATAAAGGGAATGTGAGCCACAAGTTTTTCACAATCACACAGTCGCACAGTATAAGCTATATAGTTATGCAATCATCTTCAAGAATCAAGGCTACTGGGTTGCAGTTCAACAGTTTCAGGTATTTCCTTCTAGCTATTCAAATACACTAAAAACTAAAAAGGGATATCTATATAATGCATAAGAATAACCTCCAGACTCCATTTGAAGTCTCTCAACCACTGAAACTTTGTTTTGTTTCATTTCTCTTCCCACTTCTAGTCAAGAAAGCTTTCTCAATCCCCCGACGCTGGGTCCAGTCTCATCCCCGGGACTCACGTCCCACATTGCCAGGAGATTTACACCCCTGGGAGTCATGATTCACGTATTGGGGAGGCAGTGAGTTCACCTGCTTGTAGAGAGAGGCCACATCCGAGCAACGAAAGAGGTTCTCTCAGGATGACTCTTACGCACAATTATAAGTAGACTTAGCCTCCCCTTTGCAGCAACAAGCTTCTTAAGGGCGAGCCCCAAGATTGAGGGCTCAGCCTTCTAAATTGGTAGTCCCCAATGCCTGTGAGAATATCAGTAATTCCCCAGGTGGGGAAGTTTAATATTTCTACATTTTCTCCCAGTCCCTCAAGGGGGCTTTGCAAATACATTTTTTTTTAAATTTTATTTTGAAATAAATTCAAAGTTATAGGAACAGTTGCAAAAACAATACAAACCCCATACAAAGAACTCCAGCATACCCTGACCCCCCTCCCCTGATACCCCAATCCACCAACTTTAACATGCTGTCACACTGCTATTTCTTTCCCTCCGTCCCTCCCTCCCTATCTATCATCCATGATCTATTGCTGTCTTCTGAACATATGAGAGCTAGCTGCACACATCCTTGAACAAACACTGTAATTCACATATACAATTTAAGGACAAACTTTTAATATTTTATCCCTGAATTAGGTAGCTTTGAGCCCCAGTCACAGAATCCTCTAGAGAGATACAAGCCTACCTCTCTTTGAGGGCCGTTTCCACTTGGTAAGGAAAAAATCAGAACACCAGATCTCTCCTAGTAGGCTGAGCTGAGCAAGGACAGGCAAGGGCCGGGCTGAGCATGCTGCCTCTCCCAAACTCACCTATTAAATAATCAGTACTACTCCATGTGGAAGAGATAATTCACTCTGTTAGCAACACGCAGTATAGACTGGAGGCTGTAAGAAGGTGGCAGACAGACCAGGTAAAGGGCCATTGCAATAGCAATAACACCTTGCATCCTTTATAAAATGAGGAAAAGACTTCTGATGGGACTTAGATTAAAGTGTACTCTCTTGCCTTATTAAATTGCTTGAGTCTGAGATGTGTGAGGAATATATTGGGCATCTAGATTTCAGACAAGAGGTAGAGCCTCTTTGCCCAGTTTTGTAATTGCTTCTCTAGGGGCTATAAATTGGCTGGTATTTAGTATTGTATGCTATTTAGTATTGTTCTTTCTAAGGCAATTGGTTCTTGATTTATGAAGCATCAGTAGGTTTGGCATGTGTGGTAGTCGGCTCTCAACTGGGAGGTAGGATGGAGTGGAAAGACCACTGGACTTGGTTGGAGAAACCTTGCCTCTATGCCAGATTACTACATTACTACTACTAAATGGTACAAGCTTCACTGTATGCATCTTCCTTTGAAATGTGGCTTTTCTGCTCCTCCCATAAAAAGGGTAAGTCTATTTTTCTACCCCTTGAATCTGGGCTTGGGCATATGACATGCTTTGGTAAATGTGACAGAAGCAGATCTTGGAAAGCACTTGCACATGGGATTTTACCCTCTTTTGTTCTGGGGAACTCTTCTACCAGCATACAAACAAGTCTAGGCTAACTTCTTGGAAGATGAGACCATATGAGGCCTTAGTTGTCCCAGCCTTCCTGTCCCAGATGAGTAAGGCCATCTGGTTTAGTTTCCCCAGCTGCTAAAACAAGTACCATCCAATGGGTTGGCTTAAGAACAGAAATTTATTGGCTCATAGTTTTCAGGCTAAGAGAGGTCCAAAATTGAGGCATCAGCAAGGCAATGCTTTCTCCCCAAAGACTGGTGTTCAGGGCTGGCTACTGGTCATCCTGGGGGTTACTTGGCTTTTCTATCACATGGCAATGTCCTCTACTTTCTCTTCTGGGCTCCATTGATTTCCGGTTTCTGGCTGCTCCCCTTGAATCCTCCTTTGTTGACCCAGTCATATGTTTAAGACCCACCCTGATTCAGTTGGGCCACATCTTAACTGAAGTAACCTCATCAAAAGATCCTATATACAATGGGTTCACACCCACAGGAATGGATTACAATTCGGAACTTTTTTTTTCTGGGGCATATAACCGTAAACTGCCACACCACCTTAGACCCATCAGGTGTAGCCAAAGTAACACTCAGATCAGAAGAAACGACCAGCTAGCCACAGAATGGTAAGAAAGAGAAAATTTTTGCTGTTTTAGTGCACTAAGTTTTAGGGCTAAAAGCTAACACATAGATATTAGAAACTATGAAGATGAAGGGAGAAAATAGCTCTATTAGGAGCATGAGAAAAGACGGTTGTTGGGATTTAGAGTGAATTTAATCTTAAGCTTCCTGAGAACCAAATAAAAATAAAAGCAATAGGCATTATAGAGTTCCTATTATTTGAGAAAATGAATCTATAAATTCTGAAGATGTGGCAAATGTTTTGCTGGTCAAAAAAAGCACTAAATGATATGTCAATAAGGAAGGGGCACAAAATACCATAATAGAAAGTGTCTTCAAGTTTACAGAAAAGGAGAACATTTGTTTGATGTGCTTTCTTACATTAACCCTCCATTTACATCATGATGATCCAACATGTTGGAAAATTCAGCTTTTCAACCCTAAAGGAAGGAATAGTTAACATGTCTCTTAAAGAGATTGGACTTTTTAAACCATAGTTTTGGAAAAATATGGATATGAAGGTAAGTATTTAGATTTCAAAGGATTTTATTCTTTAACTCCCTTGCCATTCTTTTGTAATATAGTCAATCTTCATAAAATGTAAGTTCCATTTATTTTAATAGACTTTCACTTGAGTGAAATGGGATTCTGATTATGTTATTAAAATTTTTAACTTAAAAAGTTCTATTTCTATTGAACTGATAGTAATATGAATATATTAATAATTAAATATTCACCATATGAGTGAAACTTGGACTACAAGGTTCAGTGTGGGTGATGTTAAAATTTTTTTTATTGTTATCAATTTCTTTCATTTCCTTGACCTGTAAGAATAATATTCACCATTTCTTGAACCCAAACAAAACAATGTGTGAAGTGCTTTACATGTGCCCTTCAATCGCCCTACAAGGTAGATATTAAATGCCTGTCCTATCCTGCCCCCTTGAATTGGCCCATTTTGAATGTGCAAGCTTCCACTGAAACTTCATAAAATGTCAAGTGTCTTCAATCAAGAAGAGAGTTTTGGGGAATGATCTATTTGAACACAAATCAAATTATATTCTTAAAGTATACACTAAAATAAATTTGAGAAGTTAAATGTAAATTTAAGGGTTAAATGTGAGAGTTAAATGTAAAAATGATGAACCATAAAACTGAGGTGAGGATTTAAATATGAAGAACCTTATACAAGTTATTTAAAGTCACAAAGGAGAAAATCAGCAGAAAAATAGTTGAATGTAAACTTGAAATAATACTTACAATTTCTTTCCCACAGGAGTTTAAACACTATTGGACAGAGTTGAGAGGAACTACACTTTTCTTTTATATCGACAAAAAAAGTACAATAGTAAGTAAATATGTTCAGCTAATTCAATTTTTTCCTAATATACACTTGTCATATAGTCCATTATTCATTTTGTATATTCTGCCTTCCAAGAGTAGAGATGTTCTGGTAAAACCAAGTAAACAGGTAAGTTTAAATCTGTGAGGACTGTTGATTAGGACAAGACACATGGTAAAATATCCTGGGCAACTCAGAGAAAAGGTATTAACTTATGTTTTTCTCTGTTAATAAAAACTTGGTCAGAAAGTGAAAAACTTAGCTCGTCATCTGAATACAAGTTGCCTAATACCAGGTGATAATGTGATTTTTCCCCTACTTTTTCTTTTGCTGTTGCATGCAGTTATAATCTAAGAGGAACAAGATGATCCCAGAGCATCATATATTACAGTTTAATTTTTCTAGAAAGACAAAGACAGACCCCACTAAGCAGGGCTTCTAAGAACTCAAGCACAAAGTTAGCAATAAAAGGTTTCTGAGATTTATTTATTTGTATTAATTTAAAATTCAGATTGTGTGTTTCATTTTTCCACAAACAAGATGCGGTATTTTAGTGGGAAATGCTTGCCTGCCTTGGAATATTATGCTTATAGGAAATTGTATGAGCCAGTAACTTGTTTAAATAAAAACATGCTGGACTATGTATATTGTAGCCCACACTTAGAAAATCATTGTTAAATGTCCAGATCTAGTGAAAAAAAGAAAGAAAAAAGTAAAGCAGAGGAAGAGTTAACTGTTCTCTGAGCCAGTATGATACATTCCACCTGAATGTATTTCAGCACCGTAGTCGTGAACTAGTCAGAACTCATTTAAAATAAACAAAAAAAAACAAACTTAAAATGAACATCTTTCATCAGAGTTCTGGTTGGACAAGGTTTACATAAGGGTGTTTTCAAATACCACAAAAATATAAAGAACTAATTTTTCTGTTGTGCCTTCCTTGGTCTAAACCTTCTAAAATACACAGTAAGTGACAGCGCTAACATTTGTTGCTCACTAAGTACACAGCAAGAGGCAGTACAGCTCGGTGGAGAGCTTGGTCTCTCCGGGCAGCCTGCCTGGGCTTTTACACTGCCCCTGCCATTATTAACCGTGGGATCTTGGGCTAGTTGTCTCACCAATCTATATCTCAGTGTCTCAGTCAGGGAACTGGTAGGAAACAGATGACATCTCAAACTGGGCAATATGAAAAGAGATTAATAAAGATGTTATTTTCAAACAACAAACAGGGTATAGAAAAACCACAAAGGATTCTACAGATCCTGTAGATAGAACAGGGGATAGAGCAGTGGCCTGTTACCTAGAAGCGAGAGGAAAGAGTGGGAGAGTAATGGAGACAGATGGGTGGAGACGACTGCCTTGAGAAGAGGATGACCTTTGACTGAGGGACATGGCCAGTCTGGAGCACTTGTTTATTACAACCATCCTCACTCTCCTCACCTCCCTGATCTCCTGCTGGTATTCTCCAATGGTCCAACCAACAGGAAACCAAAGGGTGAGGCGTCCATTGATGTTGGCCATACAGTTCCCCTCCTGGAACAGAGTTTTGGGTGCTGAAGAGATGAAAGAGGATGTGGAGGAGTAAATGAAAGATCTCTGTCACACTCAGGTTTCAAATCTCTAAAGTTAGGAATGAAAATAGCAACTTATCTCATTAGGTTATAGAAAGGATTAAACAAGATAGTATTTGTAAGGAGGGTAGCTGGCACTTGGTAGGTGCCCATATTGTCTCATTATTTTTCACAACTCTGCAGAGTGGGTGCTATTTTAACCCCCGTTTTAAAGATGATTATGGTCAAGTTTAAGGAGTAAGAAAGTGCACAAGATCATATACTTATTTGGTTAAAAGAGGATGCAGACCCTTTGGGAAAATGTTTTGGGTGATAATCTTAGGAGAAAGCACAGGGATAGACCAAGCAGGAACTATGGATCCTTAGCCTATAGCAGGGAAGAATTTAAAGCTGTCTTTAAATATTTACTGGGCTTATAAGGAGGTCATGGGAAAGAGTCACCGAATTTAGTGTTATCAAGAAAAAAAGAGACTAGGACCAATGGATGGAAATTGCTTAGTGAAAAGCTGTGGCTCACTACAAGAAAAAAAAAACTTGCTAGCAGGCAGAGCTGCTTAACAGGCACAAGTTCCAAGTTGGTAGAGATGCTTAAACATAGGCTGGCTGGATGGAAGGATATCTGGAGGAGATTCAGGCATCAGATGGCCGCTAGATTAGATAACCGTTAAGACCCTTTTCAACACTACAGTTAAAAAACGATAAACACAAAGGTATGACTTCCTTTCATCTAATCAATGAATCAGCTTAAGGCACTCTATCTAACTCTGTCAATGCTTCCTCTGTTGCTTCCTCTTTTGTCTCAACAAAACTCACTGAGCTTGATCTAGACAATCCATCAGTAAAAGATTCTGGTTTCAAGGGTGTAGTTTTAAACTCTTCCCTCCTTCTCTTACATCATTTTGAATTGTTCTTTGTTCATTGAAAGTAAGTAAGTCACCCACATCAATATAGGAGCAGCTCTGGAAAAATCTTATTTATTTTTATGCCCTACCTTATTCTGAAAAATATAATGAGGAGACTTACAAGAATACAGTAAGATAAGCCAAAATGGGCAAAATAGAAGAAGGAGATAAAAAGGAATCAGGAATGAGGGTAATTTAGCAAAATATTGTACTATAAAATCCCTACTAAACTTATTACAGGTAGTTCTAATCCTTCTAGCACTCAAAGGAAAGTCTAGTCAGGTGCATACAGACCAGTGCATATAGACCAATTTCTTAGAAGAAATATTACTATGATATTTTTTTAAGATAAGAATTTCTTAATAGGCTTATCATAACCAATACTGTATAGTAGTTGTTTCACAATCAGTTCTCTGGGAAAAAATATATGCATATCTGTATGTGCAAAACTTTATTATAAAGAATGTGTAGTACACACTTAAAAAACAGTAATACAATACACCATACTTTTATTGTAACTTTCATATAGCCAACCGATTGTCACAGAAAGCTTTCATGGATATTTGCCAAACTCTTTTATATGTAGCCAACTATGATTGCAATTCACTCATGATTAGACATACAGAGTTGTAAATTATAATCTGCTGTTTCCCTAATAAATTTGTTGTCATTAGATATGTGACATGAATGTTGGTTGATATTTTTGTTTACGTTAATTGTAAGAGGAAAGTAAAGCAACAATTATGTGTGTCAGAAGTTCATGCATTTGTCAATGACATGAGCAACTGCTTTGCTGAATTAGAAAGTAGATTTTGAATGCTGGAAGAATATTTTGCCAATTTTAAAATTTTATTTACAACAGAACAGTTTCAGACACAACAAATTCTTTTCATCTGCATTATTAATATTTTCACTTTCTTGAGTCTAGAACAGGGGCCAGTAAACTGTTGCCCTTGGGCCAAATCTGGTCTGTGGATGGATATTTTACAGTCTATGAGCTAAGAATGGCTTTTGGATATTTAAAAGGCTTTCAAAAAATAAACCAACAAACGAGAATATGAGACAGGGACTGTATTAACTCAAGTCCTGATTTGTAATTTCCATAGTGTTTGCTAATTTCCATGATGTAAATACTCCCATCATGGTTGATTTCAATCTATCAATGTGATCTCACTGAACACAGAGTTGGGAAAAAATACACAGTAGCACACCATTATATACTATTTTCAGCAGGCAGATACAAAGATGTAAGAAGTTTCAAGATCATAGTGAATAGTAAAATGTAATATAATTAGAAAGTGATGAGTTTTGAGTTTTAATTACCTTTGTTTTTAATATAATTTATTTGGTTGTATTTTTATATAATTTAACTCTTTGTAATGGCTATGTTTAACAACCAGCTTGCAAAATTCCTGAATATTTAACAATTGGCTTATGCAAGCCTGTATGGCCAGGTTCAGCACACTATCACTTAACACATTTCCAAATGTTCTCTGGGATTGAGACGGGGTGACACCCCCAGTTGAGAACCAGGATATCATGTAAAGTACAAATAAATGAAAGGAAGATACATATTTTCCTTCCTTCTATGATGAACATGTATTACCCATGAAAAACTTCAATGAGATTTCCCCTTATCTTTGCAGTATGCTGACAAATTAGACCTAATAGATCTCACATGCCTTACTGACCAGAATTCAACTGAAAAGAACTGTGCAAAATTCACCCTTGTTTTGCCAATAGAGGAAGTGGAACTTAAGGTAAGTGAGGAGAAGCTATTAGTCTGTAACAAGTTGTGGTTATAAATAGTATAATCTCTTCACAACCCAGTGGCTGAGATAAAAAAGGAATTACAAGAAGGGACACCAAATCTTACTCTTTATTAGTATATCTCACCTTTTGCCAAGAACTACAGTGTTTTGAATTGGGATTTGAAAGGGCATGTTCACTTGTTTAGTATATAAACAAGTTGAAACCATATATTTCTGTCTTCTGAGAGATCCTGCCTAGTATTTTTCAAAGGTTGTTCTTGAATCATTGTTCAAAGTGAGCTAATTCAAGTCTATCAATAACTACAATATCAAGAGAACCACTCACATTTGAATAAGATGTAATTGGAGACTTTCCCAGATTATTAATTGATCTTGAAAGCATTGGTCTGCAAACTTTAGTGTAATAAGAATCACCTATGCATAGGAAATCCAGCTCTACCCACCCACCCCCAAACCTGGGCCCAGGAATACAAGGTCCCCAAATGATTCTGATGGGAGTCAGATTGCCTAGGTTTTAATTCTGGATGTTTTATTTAGTATATGTGCTTTGAGGCAAAACTTAACCTCTTTGTGCCTTAGTTTCCTAACCCAGAAGCAAGTTTTGACTCAAACGTAATGCTCACACTGAGGCCTATCTACACCACTTTATTAACATTACAACCCTTTTCCCCTTCCCACTCCTATTGGCATTCCTGATCTCTTACCCTTGCTCTACTTTATTTTTCCATAATACTTATTTCCTTCTGACATGATCACTCCCTACTGTGTTTATTATTGATTGTCTCTTGCTAGACCCAAAATTCTATGAGAACAAGAATTTTCTTTTGTTTCCTGATGTGAACTGGTACTCAGAATAGTTCCTGGGACATATATGACAATCAATAAGTATTTGTTGAATTAACAAATCTGTAAAAACAAAAAATGGTACTTTTCTCAGAGAGTTGCAATGAAGATTAAAACAACTAACCTGAGAACAGTGCTTAGAACAGTAGCTGCCACTTACAAGCATTCAATAGACATTGACTGATACTATTATTAGTTGCAGTAGTTTTAAAAGCTAAGAATTGGAAGTCTCTACGGACTAACTACATTGGTTCTACCTGGTTGTGCCAAACTTATAGTGTGAGAAACAAGTACTCTTCCTAAAAGGAATAAATGCTCACCCGATGGTGGAGTAGAAAAGAATTTATTCACGATCTTGCAAGAACACGCACTCAACCAAAATGTGAGGGGGTTGGCACGCAGAACAATAGACCCAGCAGTATTTATTCCCTACACCTAACTGCAAGTCCCTCCCCTGTTTCTCCATTGGCTGGATACTTCAGAGGTGACATTCTATTCGACAAGCCTAACTAGCCCGTTCAACTTGGAAAAGTGCAGCCCACCCAAATTGGAAACATTTGAAAAAAAAGTCTCCTGTGCAAACTTGGAACATTTGAAACAAGTCTCCACCCCTCTTTCCTTTGTTCTTGAACTGCAGAGCCAGTCTGAGCTAGTTTGGTAACAACTTATGAAGCTGTTTAAGGAACATCTCCCCCGCCCCCCCGGCTCCACCTTGCAAAGACAGTGGGCAGATAAACAGGAGGACCGGCCACTGATTATAGCTTGGCTTCTTGACCCTCTGCCATTCCCCTGAGCTGCCCCCACCCTGTGTGAAAGCTAAACTTAATCTAATTTTCACAATAGTCAATCAATGTTCAATATCACTGGGGAGAATAACCATGAATTACCATATTACAGAGTTAAATTTGTTAACATCTAAATTTTTTTTGAGTTAAGTAAATTTGCACAATTTTACTTGTTCAGAAAGCAAACAGATTAGAGTTCTATACTTCTGACTTCTGACAAAAGAAAATAGGATTGAGATATTTCATAACAAATATACATTAATATAAAGGAAAGTAGAAAATTCCTTTCCACTGATTTTAAGCGATTTAAGAAAAATTGCAATTGACTTTTTAAAACAATGTGCTTCAGTTGGATATGCATTTTGTCAGCATTGCTGGTTTTAATGGATTACATATTATGAAGCTTGTAAAATAAACATTTAAAATTCTAAAGTTATTTGAAGTTAATAAAAGTATTAATGTTCATAGTCATTCACATGTTTTTTCTTTTTTGTCACTATCTGTTTTTCTTTATCTTTAGACAGAGAACACAGAAAGTGGAGAAGAATGGCGAGGCTTTATTCTTACAGTAACAGAGGTAGGAAGATCATTACTTTTGATTGATTCATTCATTCATTCAACAAATACTGGCTAAAAACCTACTATGAGCCATGCTTGGTGAAAGGGGCTGAAGATACAGCAAATGAAAAGGACAGATCTAACCCTTTGCCCTTACCCATGAAATTTATATTTTTGTGGGTTGAAGGGAGTGGGAGACAGAAAATAAACAAGTAAACAAACAATAGTTTCATATTGTGATAATTATTTTGAAGGAAATAAACCAGGCAACAAACTAGAGAATAATGGGTGGTCAGGGAGAGCTACTCTTTGGTCTTATCCTTTTGGCACAGTGGTCTTCTGTATATTCTGTTATTTGTAGCTTATATAGCGCTTTCTAAAATACCTTCTGATCCCTTTCTTATTCATGTAATATGTATTTATAAAATGATAACTGAGATGGGTTTGTGGATAACATAGACAATATAACTGAGAGAAACCATCAAAGTGGAAAATGACCTTTAAACATTTGGTTAATGAGTCTTAAGACAAAAGGATACTTATTTGTTTAACTGTGGCATCTTATCAAAGGCCAATAATAAGATCTATGGCTAATAGTTAGCTGTTGCCTCAAGATAACTTTCTTTATTTTAAATGGAGCCACTGTAGTTAACTGTTTTGGAAACATGAGGTACTCTGATAACCAGCCCACAAAAGAGCAGCCCATTCTTTAATAATTTTAGAGAATACATAAACTACCCATGCATATTAGGGCCAATTGAACACAGATCCTGTCCAAGCTAGTTTCTAAGTAAAGGCTTTGCAGTCACATGAAATAAGTGCTATACTTTACTGAGATGACGGGTGCTCGTTTTTGATCTCAGCCACTAACAGGTAAAAGTTGGAGGTCAACTACCATATAGGGAAGTCACAGGAGGCTAGAAAAGTGGGCCAATTAAAGACATGAAGGACATGTTCACTTGGGAAAAGGAAGGAACTCTTCGGGGAATTGAGCTGTCTCTGTCATAGAGATTCATCGTAGTGTGGCCTGGTGCTTCTCAAACTGGGGTACAAGTTTCCCAAGGGTATGTGACTAGGTGTCAAGGAGTACACTGAAGCCACTGGAAAAACCTTGTTGGATATTCCTGGTACACTGCTTATACCTGACTTTTGGTCAAAATTTTTTTCAGTTTTTTCCTTGAGGTAAGGATAAAAACATTATTTTTTAAAATTAAAATGTATGTAGATATAGAACATAAAATAAAATTTAGGTGCACTTTTAAAAGAAGGCAAATTGCCATAAATAAATTTTGTGCTGTATAAATGCTGTTTTGGGCTGTGATCCCTGAGCCCTCTTCATGTACACTCACACTGTATACTTGTTAGGAGAACTTTAGTGAGAGAGTTTGAGAAGTACAGACTGTAGTTGAAAGAACCGAGGCACTGCTTTTGAATCATATAAACCCAAGTTTGAGTCCTGGTTCCACAACTTACTAGTTATGTGATCCAGGACAAGTTATTTTATCTTTCTGAGCTTATGCTTTTTATTTGTATAGTGGGGATAATAATGTTTATCTTGTAGCACTGCTGTGAGGATAAACACGTGTAAAATGTTTATGATGTAATAGGCAATTAATAAGGAGTAACTATTTCCTTAGTCCCCCCCCATTATTATTATTATTTTTATTATTTTCTGGTTTGGTATATGAGAAAATAGTCATATTGTTTGTTATTAGTTGGCTCATTTATCTAGAAGAATGGTCTCTAAATTTTTTTGATTGCTTATCTCTATTAGTGAATTTTTATTTATTTTATATTTTATATGAACATATATACATTATGAAACATAAAAATATTAGGGATTAAAAAGAATAATGAGTAAAAATAAAATGAGTTCTCATGTTTTCAATAGATTGTCTTGTACACCCCTTGGAGACTTTAGTTTGGATCAAGATGATAATGAGACGTGGCTGCCTCCAAAGATAGACTAGGTAGCATCATACAAAGAAAAATATTCTACCATTCACATGGTACTTTCCAAGACCACATAGCTGGTCATAATGTGGTCTAACTCAGGATTATGGATATAGATCAGATGAATGTAGAAGACTCAGTACATCTCTAGAAAAGGTAAAAACAACAACAACAACAACAAAAAAACCCCCAAGAAAGTAGAGCAGTATCATATTCCTAATGTCTGTAGGAAAGTTTGAAATGCACACGAAACACACCAAAACATATGATTATTGTTCCTCAGTCAACTAAAGAATCATTCCACCCATTCCACCTCAATTCCATGTTGTCATATGGCTGGTGGAGCTTTTTCCAGGTTACCTGTGTGAGCCAAGCACCCACCTGGCAGGTGCTCTGGAACTTCCCTGACAGTGACCAACTAGTGAGCTCAGAATGAAAAATGACAGGTTTCGTGAGATTTGAATTAGCTTGTAGGGCAAGGAAGGAGTACTCTGCTTTGGGGTCAGAACAAAAAGAAGATTTCCTGGAAGAAGGTTGGGCACCCTGTGCAGGTTCTAGTCAATTTAGAGGCAGTTCTAAGATGCCTACCTCAAACCAAGATCCTCTATAGAGATAACTAAAGCTCCTTAGGCGTAGACCAGGCTTATCTTTGCTAAAATCAGTTATTTTTCTGTTTTTCTTATCAGCCTACTTTTTAAATTGGTTTTTAGCTTTCAGTTCCCCAACATGTGTCACTCCTACCTGGGCAAGTAATTAGACTGCACGAAGTCCTAGAGAGAGAAAAGAAAAGGAGGATTGAGACAGAGTGCCTGCCTAGTACCTCTGTTGACAAAGAGAAGGAACCAGTTGAAGACTATGTGGATGTACTGAACCCTATGCCAGTGTAAGTCCACAATGAACTCCAGTTTATTCATTAAATTGTTTCAGACTAATTTCCAGTTAGCAAGGAGAGTTAGTCACTTGACCTCATTAAACCAAGAACAATAAGCTGTCTTGGGGATAAATTGCATATCTGAATACATGCCACATTTCCTTTTCTATGTCATGATCAACAAAATGCAGATTTGAACCAATTCTCTTGCCACACAGGAAATCCCCTTCCACCCACACCTTTACACCAAATAGTAGAGCTCAAACCTAAATAAAACTACTCTAAAGAAGGAAGGAAAACGTTTTTTTCTTCACCATTCAACTCTGTGGGTGACTGATTTTCTATCAGAAAACTATAGCTAATAATTTAAAAGACCTGGAATGTTCTAGTCAATTGACCAATCAGTCATTGAGTAGCCATTGAGCTTGTACCTTGAGGAAGGTCCTGTGTAAGGTGGTTCAGATGTTGGAAATATGAAGAGTCATAGAACATGCTGAATTCAGCAATATCCTACATTTTTTGGGCTCATATTGTTGAGAAGTGTGACTGAGCTTGTGAGCCCTTTCTTCCTGGAATCTTGGTCTTCTTGTCAGTGAAACTTATCCTGGTACCATCTTTGACATCAGGTTCTGATACCTATTCTATCTATACTACAATCACAGAAACCTGCCAGCCTTTACTTTTACCTGAATCTAGTGACAAAACTTGAAAGTCAAAAAGATTGCTTCTTTTTCTTTTTTTTCTCTAAAAATACTATATTATTACATGTAAATGAAGATTAAAATAATCCCTTTTCCCACCACTCAGAGATGAATGCCATTAACAGTTTGGTGTATCATATATCCTGTCAGAATTTTTTTATGATTGTATATTTCAATGAATGTAATATATATTATAAAATTGAAAAGCGCTTTATTTTTTTTACACATTACAATACCATAAGAAAGCCATATTACGCCAAAGGGATGAGTTTAGACATATCCTTAAATATTAGTGTTTAAAACAATGACCATATAAGAGAAGCAGTGATAGAGATGTTTTATATTTCTTAAAATAATCTACCAACAAATATTTATCCAAGAGCCTACTGTAAACTAGTAGAGTAGGAATACATCTATCATCTATTTATCTATCTGTCAATCTATTCTCTGAAACATTTGAGTGTTGGTTGTATATATCATGCTCCCTTAAAACTTTATACTTCCATGTATATTTCCTAAGAGCAGGATATTCACTTATATAACCACCTTAAGTGCAGTTGTCAAGTTCAAGAAATTTAATATTGATCAAAAACTTGTAGTATATATTCCAGTGTTTCATATGTCCCAATAATGTCCCTTTGAGCCTTTTCTCCTCCCTTGCAAAATCCCATCCAGAATCATGTATTGTATTTAATTGTCATTATCTCTTTAGTTGCTCTTTTTTAAAAAATTTGAAAATTGTGGAAACATATAAAACATAAACTTTCCCATTTCAATAACTCCTAAGCATACCATTTAGTGGGATTAATCACTTTCACAATAGTGCGGTACCCTCACCACCTTCCATTACTAAAAGTTTCCCGTCTCCCCAAACAGAAACCCTATACCCATTATGCATTAACTTCCCATTCCCCCTGCTCCCCAACCCTGGCAACCTGTAGTCTACGTTCTGTCTCTACGAGCTTGCATATTCTCTGATATTTTCTTCATAGTTACCATGGGGTTTAAATTTAACATTCTAAATCTATAACAATCTTGTTTGCGTTGATACCAACTTAACTTCAATAGTATATACAAACTATATTCCTGTACTCCTCTGTCCCCTACTTTTATGGAGTTCTTGTCCTAAATTACATATTTATATAAGTGCGAAACCACTGATTAGTTATTACATTTTATGCAGTTGCCTTTTAGATCCTGTAGAAAGTAAGAAGTGAATTAGATCCTGTAGGAAGGAAGAAGTGAATTATGAACCAAAAATACAACAGCTTTTGTTTGTCTGGGAATATTTTAATATCTCCCTCAATTCTGAAAGACAGTTTTGCCAGATATAGAATTCTTGGTTGGCAATTTTTTGCTTTCAGAATTTTAAATATGTCATCCCACTGTCTTCTTGCCTCTATGGTTTTTGAGGAGAAATCAGCACTTCATATTATTGAGTCTCTCTTGTACATGACACATTACCTCTTTTTTGTGGCTTTCAGAATTCTCTATCTTTGGAATTCAATAGTTTGATTATAATATGCTGTGGTGTAAATCTATTTGGGTTTATCTTTGTTGTTCATTGAGTGTCTTGGATGTGTGGGTATATGCATGCCTTTGGTTAAATTTGGGAAGTTTTCAGCCATTACTTCTTAGTATGTACTCTCTACCCCTTTCTCTCTTTCTTCTACTTGTGAAACTCCCACAAGGCACATATTAGTATGCTTGATGGTGTCCACAGGTTCCTCAGGCTGTGTTCATTTTTCTAGATTCTTTCTTTTTTCTGCTCTATGGACTGAATGATTTCAATTGTCTTACCTTTAAGTGCACTGATTCTTTCTTCTGCCAATTCCAATGTGCTGCTGAACCCCCTTAGGGAATGTTTAATTTGTTACCATGGTCTTTGGTTCTGTGTGGTTCCTTCTCATAATTTCCATATCTATATTGATATTTTCTTAGTGTTCACCTGTAATTTTCTTAGTTTCCTTTAGTTCTTTTTCCATGTTTTCCCTTAGCTATTTGAGTATATTTAAAACCATTTTTAAAGAAGTCCCAGATCTAGTCCTTCTCATTGATGATTTCTAGTGCTTTAATCTTGTCTTCTACCTGGACCATTGCATCCACCTGTAAACTTTTGTTGAAACCTGGGCATTTTGCTATTTTAATGTGTTAATGTGTTATTGCTGGAATTTAGACTTGAGGGGTTCGTTCCTTAAGTTTGTATCCAGTTAATATTGTGATAGAACTTTTCCTTGATTGCCAGGAGCTAACAAAAAAAAAAAAAAAAAAAAAAAAAAAGGAGGAGGAGGAGGAAAAAAGAAAAGAAAACACATTTTCCAGCCTCCTCTGATTAACCTGTGAGAGTGCTGTCCTTCAGGGTTTATCCTTACGGTGCATTCTTTAGAGACTAGCTCCAGGTCCAAGTGTAGGGGCCTCCTGTTCCTTTTTACACATGCATCTTTTCTTGGGCATGCAACAATGGCCCTAGGAACTCCCACATTTATACAGTTCTGAATGTCCCCTCTTCCCTCGGAAACATTTTCATCATGGTCCTGGGTACTGCACTCTATGTCCTACAGTCAGTAGTCACTTGCCTCAGGCAGCACAACTTGACAGCTCTCCTACAGCATTCTGTAGGATAGTTCTGTGAGCTGTTTTCTACATGCAGAGCAAGTTTGGGATGGCAAGTCCTTCAGCCACCACCAGACAGATTGGGCAATGTGTATAAGCTCCATTTTGTGCACAAGGCTTACTCTGCTCCCTCTGGAACTGGGATCAGGGATCTGTACTAGGAGTGCAGGCTGGCTCTGTGTTGAGCTGGCAAGGGGTGGGGGAGGGTCCATCCAGGGCACCACAAAATCCTATCACTTTCAAGTAGTCTTTTTCTTGATTCAGTGCTTGCCTTGTTAGTGTAGTCCTTTGTTTTCCAGAACTTTGAGAAAGATACTTCTGCCAATTCTTGCCAGTTGTTCAAAGCTTCTGTGGGGATATGGAGCCCTGAATCATCTCACACTGACATCTTTCCCATTGTAATAACACTTTTTTATGTAACGATCTTCATCAGTTCAAAAAAAAAAATCTGTTTTCTTTTCTTCACCTCTGTAGATGTTTTTATACGGTTTCCCGGAAAGAAGCAACTGAGATGCTTGAGAAGAACCCTTCCCTGGGAAATATGATCCTGAGGCCCGGTAGTGACAGTGGAAATTACTCCATCACTATCCGACAGGAGATAGAGTATGTTTAGTTAAAAACTTTATGGAATCATTTAAAAGCATGATATCACTTAGAAGGCAGAATCTTACAAGTTCATATCATATGTGTTTTGTCAGGGCTAAAAATATGAACACAAGGATAGAGAGGGAATGTCATATAAGCAATGCTAAAGATGGATCCCTGGCTAATATTTGCAGTAGGAAAGAAGAATGAGCAAATTACTTGGGTCCTGGGTTCAGTTCTATTGTTCATTTATTCAATTCAAACAGTATTTATCGAGCAACTACTATGTACCAGCTACTATGTACAAAGGAATGCTGTAGGCACTGAAGATACAACAGCAAACAAAACAATGCCTCTGTTTTCAAGGGGATTACATTCTTATGAGGAGACATGGACTAAAAAAAAATTGTATCACTAAAAATATTGTAGGTATGGTGATAAGGTCTATGGAGCAAAATAAAGCAGGCTGAGAGAGATAGGCTCTCTTAAGGGTAATGCAGAGATAAAATTTTTATTGTTGCTATCATTGCTTTCATATACAGTGGTGAGGGAAGGCCTACTTTATTAACTGACATTTACACAGGGACCTGAAAGAAGTGAGAGAGCAAACCATGCCACTTTCTGGGTCAAGAATGCTCCAGGCAGCAAATGCATATGCCCTGAGGCAGGAGCGTGTTTAGCTTGTTCAGGGAACAAAAAGAGACCACTGTGACTGCCTCACTGGAGTGAGCAAGGAGATGGTAACAGATGAGATTTCAGAAGTGGAGATGGGGACAGAACACTCAAGGCCTTAGAGGTCATTGTAAGGACAAGGGCTTTGCTCTGGAAGACATAAGAAGCACTGGACTATGGTGAATAAAGAAGGGACATCATCTGACATCTATAAAAAGGACCACTAAGGATTCTCTCGTCAAGGTTAATGATGTTTCTGATACGATGGTTTACCTTTGATAAAGTCAATAACACCTATATGCAAAAGTTAGGTTTCCTGTGTACCTGGGGTGGTTGGATCTTTTAAGTTTCATTCTAACTCTGAGTCTATGAATGCTTGCATTTCAACAGGGACTCTGGCTTAGTTAACACTTTACAGTTGATAATGTAATCAAAATACAGAGGTTTACTTAAATTTGTGTTCCCTTTTTGCCCTATATGAAAATATTCAATAAATGATTATCTCTCATAGAAAAGCATGAACAGAACTTTGATTCTTGTGGGATATTACTCTATTTTTTTTAGCCATAACATATCTATCAATGAACCTATCAATCCACTCCATAAATATCAGTATTTCTAGATAGATTAAATAGGAAGACAATGACAGTAAAAATAAAGTCAATAAAAATAAAACAATAACTTACAGGAGAAAATTTAAATTTTGGCATTATGGCTGCGTTGCCAGTATAAGCTGTTGCCCCATAAGTTTCATTCACTTGCTGATTACTCTATATAGACAGAGATTTGTCTTTATATGCTAGCCATGTGCACTGAACATTTGACAAGAATGTTAGATGGTACATCAGATCCTGGCTCTGTGTGTGTGTGTGTGTGTGTAAGAGGATATGTGTGTATGTATGTGTGTGTGTATTTTTACACAATGAAATGTCTGTTTCAACTTGTTCTTGTGGTTTCATTGTATTTTATGTTTATTACAGGCTGACGTTTGGAGTTAAAGGATTTTCAACTAATATGGTGGAATATCATAGGTTATCTAGTAACAACTTATTTGATTCATAATTTGTCTATCTTGAAACGAATCCAAAAGAAATTAGTTAATGATTGATATTAAATGTTAGTGAGCTTAGAACTCCTGGGAGAAAAGTAAATTTTTCTGTTTAATATATTCTGGTCAATGACATTGCCCTATTAGGGTTTAGGAAGTAAAATAGAGTATCATATAAAATACAGAATTTATTAAATCTCTGCTTCTACTTTTAAAAATAAGAGGATATACAATTGAATTAAAATTTATCTAGTGGATTTGTTTTAAAGAAATACAGTCCAAAGGCTTGAAAGCTAAATTAGATCACACAAAAGAGTGATTAATTTTTTTCTTCATATTTATTCTTTTCTTGGTCAGTTTGAATGTTATGATCCATTTGCATGTGAAGCTTGTGGTACTATTCTACATGAAAAAAAGAAAAAAAAAAAAAAAAAGCAAGGTCCTAAGATTTAATGGCTCTTTTAAAGACTGTATAGTTCCTGCAAAATTGTAGCCTGATCTCTTTTAAGGTGGTCTAAAGTAGTCCAACTTTTTGCATAGTATTTTCCATACAATTGAGCTCTGAGAAGTATAGAATTTTCTGCTGTGGGTGTGGTTTCTGATGAAATGCAATAAGTTTCTATATTTAAGATACAAATCTAATTCATAATTTTTACTTACATTTGTCTTGTATTTAAGCTGTATTCAAACTCATGAGAAAAACTCTGGTTCAGGAGTTCAAACAAAATTATGAAATTCTAGTTTTAGTAAACCCACTTCCAATTTGAATACATATGGAAATTCATACTTTTGTATAGACAATGGTCATAGAAACATAATATTTCTGGGACAATTCTAATCATTTCCCCAAAAGTTCATATTTAGAAAGCAAGAAGTGAAGTAGAATGTTTCAACTAGAACATTCTAACATTGGCGTCACTTTGTGCTTATTTAGGCTTTGGGGAATAGTTTATACCTGGAATTGGCTAAGAAAACTTTTATTGCACAATTTTTCCCTATGAGCCAGATATATCTATCATGTTAAGGATTGTTACTTTTGTTCTCTAATGCCTCAAAACAGGTTATTTAGAATGCTTGATATTAATATATTCTGTTTAACAGACCATTTAATTTTAAAGGATAGCAATTGTAGAGAAGGTTAGAATTTTAACTTGTTATACTGTAGAATTTAATTGAAAAGATTTTGGCAGAAATCTAGACTATTAGGAAGAACCTGTGTTACCCACAAAATCATTTCATTCTTTCACAGATTGTAGGTTAAATGTTCAGTCATGCAAGTCAGATGAGTGTGTCTGGTAAAACACTAGCTGAAAAGGACAAGTTGGTTTACAAAACAGTTCTTGAAAGCAAAATCATCTCTATCTGTTAACAAATCAGTGGTAAGAAGAAAGGTTGTAGTTCTCAGGAGAAAACAAAAGTCATTCAATGCCAAATTGTCAGGTGACTCTTCTTTTGATATTAATATCATCTACCTTTATCCAGCCCTGTGTTGTGTTGTGTGAATTTATGACATAAAGCTATTCTTACAAGAAACTTCCTGGTATTGTTTTGTTTTTGTGAAATTGTCATGACCAGGTGGCAGGCTGTTACTGTGTAGACAATTTGGAAAGCCATTAATCAGGGAAGCACTAGAAAATAATAACCTAAAATTCACTCTTTTAAAAAATTGGGGTCAGAAGCTAAGGGCAAGAACTTATAACTACATTCATGGCCACACATATTTACTAGAGGTTACTTCTTTCTGGAGGTCATAAACAGGAAACCCTAGTACAGCAATTGTTTTTTTTGTTTCCTTTTATTCCTTTGGAAAAACAACACAAAATATCACAGAAAAACCAAAGGTCTAAAATGAGAATCAAAACCTAAGCGAATTTAATGGAATTTGTGTTCCACTTGATTTTCTGCTTCAGAATTTAGTCCTATTAGTCAGAAGTTCCACGAGACTGTGTTGACCTTTGCTACTTTGTCATGAATAATATGATGATGATAATAATAATATGATGGCTATTACTACCAACAATCACTACACCCATTGATAGAGTATCATTCGTAGGTACTGTGTTGAATGCTTGACAAACATTTACTTTAGGAACAATAACCTCTTAGAGGCAGACAGTATTTTCCATGTTGTAAAAATGAAGATGCTGAGATTCACAGAAATTGCTAAATTAAAAAAATAAATTTAAAAAGCAGTAAAAAACAGTTATAATTTACTGAGTGCTTAAATGTGCCAGACACTATACAAAGGGCTTTACAAACATTAACTCACAGCGACCCTGTAAGGCAGGCATTACCATCTCCACTTTATAAATGAAGAAAGGAGACTCAGAGAGGTCACAAACCAGAATCTGAATTTGAATGTTGATCTTTCTGGTTATAAAGGCCATATCCTTCAAGCTTTCTATTAGTCTTTCAAGGAATAGTAAGCACTCATTTCATAGGAATACAGGAATCTTTGTGGCAATGGTGGGAGTTTTTAAAAATAACTATGATTACTGATAAGAAGAGCTTTTCATTGTATGGATAAAACTAAAAACAGAGCCAGTCACCTCACGGGGACTTGCAAGACTTCCTCTTTCCAAAAATGTTTTCTTCACCAGTAATTCTTGAAAGTTCAGCATTAAGGAGTACTTTCTTTTTTTCAGAGGGGAGTTGGTAGGTTATGTGTTATACCATGTTTAGAAAGTAAAACTCTGGGAAAAGCCATTATATTTAACTTAGCTGTTTTCCAATGTGATATAAAATTCAGAGAAGATGTGGATATAATGGTGGATAAGGAGAGTGTTCCCTAAAATAGGAGACTTCTGTGTAGTTCAGTCCTAGAGGAATGTGGATTGGAAACAGAGAGGAAGGTAGGAAGACCCTATAGTCATGTTTAACCTTAGAGACAATTGTACCTTACACAGCTTCTCTATAGCAGGACAGATGTTGAATTACTTTATCTTTCAAGCAAATGACAGAGAAATAAATGTCATTAACTTTTCAACATTAGAAAAAGTTTTGATCCTAACACTCTTGCTGTCTGAATCAAGGGATTTCAATACATACTGTTGTTCAAAAGAAACTGGCATGGACACTGACTTCCACTCTCAGTACAAATTTGCTTAATTGGTAACAGATAGCACTGAGATGGGTTCCTAATATTTAAAAAATTCATTTCCATAAATATTTGTGTGCCTAATACTGGACTACAGAGTTCAATAGAATGTGCTTCTTCATCTCAAGCAGTTCATAGTCAATAAAATACAGTTTGCTTAGGATGGTAATAATTTACAGTGCTATGGGACAGCAGAAGAGGAAGACATTAAAATTCATCTACTATACTTATATTCCCACCTATATATTTATATAGTACTAATGCTTAGGATTTTCCATATCTCTAAGTCAGCCCTAAACTTAGCAAATGTTCAGGGTGATACTTCTGGCGGGAAAAACAGCCATTGATAGATTTCTGATTGGACCAGTGATGAAGTGAAGTAGAAAGTAATTTGCTTTCAATATTTTTTCCCACTTCCCTTTTTTTGTTTTTTGTTTTTGTTTTTTTTTGTTTTTATGTTCAAGGATTTTAATCTATTCATTTAAAATCATTATTCTGAGAAGGAAACCAAAGTGTTTTTTTGTTTTGTTTTGTTTTTTTCACTTTATGCATCCACAGCTAGGCTTCTCCAGACTGCCAGAGGGTCCATGGCACGAGAAAATTTAATGAACTCCAACACAGCCTGAGTCATCATTGATAACCTAGATGTATAAACACCCAGATTTGGGACACAGGCTCTGCCATGGACTCCCTGCATGATCGGGGACAAAATGCTTCAGCCCTGATTTGACATCAATCAAATGTTCTGATTCCGTGGCATCCAGTGTACTTTTTTAGCCTTAAATTGCTCTGAAATCAAGATTAGCAGCAATCAGTACGTGCAATGGGAAAAACACCAACTGCAATTTTACTGTGATTTAATAAGTACTTTTTCCCACTTCCCTTTTTAATGTAAAGTAAATATATTTGATTTTTTGTATATCTACATAGGATTGTATGTTTGTCTTTTGAAAGTTATTGGCATTAAAAAAAGTTTCTGCTTGAGAGATTTTTAGTTCTTGATGCTTTTTTCCCCTCTCTTTGTTACTCTTTCTCATTCACCCTCTATGACCTTGATTTCCTAATCCGCTAGTGTATAACCCCTGAAAAGAGACAGTGGGCCAGATAAATAGAAAACCAAAAACCACCAAAATTTTTTTGCCAAACCACAGTCATGAGACATACATTGACTGTACAGGTGACATTTTATATTCACTTTAGTTTGCATTGACCCAATAGTACAACCAAATGGAGATTAACCATTTGTTTTATTTTAGCATGCCAAGAATCAAACACTACAAAGTGATGAACATAGGAAAAAACTACACAATTGAACTGGAAAAACCTGTAAGTACTATTTCTTTGTTGTTGATAAACTTTCTCCTGATTCCTTTCAAACCTACCTTACAGGACCCAAAGAAAGATGGAAAAGCAGACTTCTTGTGTAGGAACCTAGTGCTGGAGAAACACAGCCTTGTTAAGGAGCCCTGAAGGTGACAGGTAACCAGGGTGAGAAGTGAGATGCAAGAACAGCTGGATGAGACTAAGTAGAAGATAATCTGCTTCCAACACTTCTTTCTACTTTTCTTTCTCTGCAAGTCCTTATCAATATAATTATTTCAAGGGGGGATAAATATTTTTGTTAAATATCTGTATTACATCCTTCAATTATAAGTATTTAAATGTGTTTATTTTTAATGGGCAGAAATCTGTGAATGCCTTGTCTTCTAACAACTGCCATATAACAGTTCAGAAATCCCTCAATAGCAATGTAACAGTGAAGAAAGGGTTTCTCTCTCATCTGCAACCCCTCTCCCATCCCACCCAACTTATCATGGGCTGATATGATATTATTACCACCAGAAACTGTATTAGGCACAGAGCTAAGTATTTTATATATAGCATCTAATGTAATCCTTGTCATCACCCTGAGGTGTAGATATTGTTATGCCTGTAATAGATGATAAAACTGATATTTATACAGGTCTCAACCAATGAGAAAGTGATGATGTTCCAACATCACATGCATGATATACACATATCATATACGTGTGGTACTTTGTTCCAACATGCTGAAAAAAGGGAATATAGCTCTGTGATTCTAGGCTACAGTAGCGGGGAGACGGGGCCAGGAAGAGTATGTCTGGTACCACTCAAAAGGAACTGATGGGCCTTGAAGATAATTTATGTTTCCCAGAAATTGAACTCTTAGATCCACTGCTTCTCCAGGTCCACTGTGTTGATCAAATTGAAGCAGGGACAGTATGGTTAAATTGAACTCTTAGATCCACTGCTTCTCCAGGTCCACTGTGTTGATCAAATTGAAGCAGGGACAGTATGGTTAAATTTCTTATGTTTTGACTATAACCTTTCAAGTGTAGGAGTGACCTCTACCAAGAGCAAGGCAGTTGCTAATTCATACCTTATACCTTTGCTATAAATACCTCCTAGAGCATCTCAGTTGTCATATTCATGCCTGCCTGACTGGGCTTTTTCAAAATTTCTAATAAAGGAGGCAGGAAATTATTACTAGAGAATAATACAGATAACCAAGTGACTGGAGGCAATGGTCAGAGAAGAATGTGCCTCTGCAACTGGTGAAATAGGGCTCATTTATTTGTCATTAGCTCATACAGATAACAGTCCACAACATAAGGAAGGCTAACAGCCCAGATTATCTTTTCACCTTTCACCCTTACTGACCTTCTCTCCCAACCAGGTTGTCTTCTTGTGAATTCTTTTCCTCTCTGAGATTATATTGGACATTTAGGTATAACTTGATTTTACTTGTAGGAAAATATTGGTTTAGTGAGTGGCAATACATTTCAGTTACTCCAAGCTAAGTATCTTATTATCATGAGATATCAAAATGCTTAAATTCTCCAATTTTATGGGTTATTTGGCTTCAAGCAGAAGGAAACAACTATGGTTAACTTAAGTAAAAATTTAAGAACATAGGAAGCACACAGAATAGCTGGAAGGCTAGAAAACCTTCAGAGACTAGGAAGAAGTTACTTTTGCTAAGAATCATCTGATTAGGAAGCTGCTATTCTTGCTTGTTCTACTCAAGATTCAAACTTCAGAAAGGGAGGATTTTCTGGTCTAACTCAAGTCACATTCTTATACCTCAATGGGGAGAGCAGGGTGCTAATTATGTCCATCAGACTTTATCCAATGGGCAACGGATAATTCCTCAACAGGAAATTAGATATGATTAGGAAGGGGAAATGAGATGCTTGGATAGGTAAAACTTTACATGTCTATTTATAAGCCACTGAAGTGAGGTATTGACACAATAATTCCCTTAAATTTCAGTTGAGCCTTCTCTCACTCTCTTAACACAGGTGACACTGAGCCTTCTCTCTTTCTCTTTTTATACAGGTGACACTCCCAAACCTTTTCAGTGTCATTGATTATTTTGTGAAGGAAACTAGAGGAAATTTAAGACCATTTATATATTCAGCTGATGAAAATCTTGGTATGTTCTGCATTTTATTGCTATATTAAGTAAAACAAAGCAAGACAAAGAACAACAAAACAACTCTGCATATGATTTGTAATACCAGCCAGGAAGGAATTGTAGTTCAGCCTTTTATCTTATCCATTTGGAAATCATTTTGTTACTGACTCTGAAAATAAGGTAGTACCAGTATAACGAAGTGTAGAGCATAGGCCTATTCTAGGGAATGATAAAACTCTTAGGTGTGTATTGTGACAATTCATTCAATCATTCTACCTGGCTTTATCAATTAGGTTGAGAGATAAGGAAAAACTAACAAACTCATATAGAGTCACTCACTACAGGAAATATCTCTAAGATGTGGCCATTCAGTTTGTTTGTACATTTCTAATGATAAGGGACTCATTTACTGTTATAAATTTCCTTCTAAACAGTGCTTTAGCTGCATCACCCAAATTTGGAAATATTGTATTTTCCTTTTGATTCAGTTAAAATATTTTCTAATTTCCCGTGAGACTTTCTCTTTGATCCCAAATATTTGGGGACTTTCAATATCATTGTGTTACTGGTTTCTAGTTTATTTCTGTTATGGTCAGAGAATACAATTTATATGATTTCAATTCTTTTAAATTTGTTATTTGTATGATTTCAATTCTTTTAAATTTGTTATTTGTTTTATGGTTCAAAATATGGCCTATTTTTGTGAATGTTTTATGTGCACATGAAAAGAATGTGTATTGGGCTGTTGGATGTGGTGTTTTATAAATGTCAAATAGTCAAGTTTGTTGATAGTGTTGTTCATGTCTCTAATAGTTTTCTGATTTTGTCTACTTGTTCTATTGATAACTGAGAAAAGAGTGTTGAATTCTCCAAGTATAATTATTGATTTGTCTATTTCTCCTTTTGATTCTATCGATTTTTGCTTCATGTATTTAGAAGTTCTGTTGTAATCAAGGTGTTGGCTAGAGTTACTTCCAAACTCTCTTAGGTTGTTGACACAGTTCATTTCCTTGTGGCTGTAGGATTCATGGCAGTTTGCTTCTTAAAAGACAGCAATGGAGAGGAGGAAAGGAAAAGGAGGGACTATAGAACAAGATTAGCAAGAGCCATATAATGTAGCAGTCACGGGAATGACATCCCATCATCCATAATCATGAGCCCGACATCTTATTACTCTTGTGATATTCTGTTGGTTAGAAGCAATTCATAGGTTCTACCCAAACTCAAGAGGAGGGATTTACACAAATCCGTAAATATCAGGAGGTGGGAATTATTCAGGCACCTTAAAGTCTGCCCACCACAAGATGTATACAGTGTTAGGATTGTTATGTCTTCTTGGTGAATTGTCCCCTTCATCATTATGTAATGTCCCTCTTTATCCCTGGTAATTTTCCTTACCCTGAAGTCTGCTTTGTCTGATATTAATATAGGCCAATCTAGACTTTTTTTTGATCTGTGTTTGCATGGTTTATCTTCTTAAATCCCTTATCTCTCTTTCTTCATTTTGGTAAAGTATATTAAAACATAAAATTTGTCATTTTAATTATTATAAGTGTACAATTCAGTGGCATTGATTACATTCACAATATTGTGCAAACATCACCACCATTTTCAAAATTTATCATTATCCCAAACAGAAACTCTGTACACATTGAACAATAATTCTCCCCTTCCTCCACAGCACCTGATAACCTCTAATCTATTTTCTGTCACTATGAATTTGCTTATTCTAGATATTTCAAGAGTGAATCATATATTAGTTCTTTTGATTAATAAGATATATTAGTCCTTTTTAAATAGAATGTTCTATTTAAAAAGTAGGTTTTTTAATTCCAATCTGAAAATGTCTTTTAATTGGAATAGTTTGATTATTTATATTTAATACGTTTTGATTTGGTTGCAAGTCTAACATTTTATGTTTTCTATTTGTTACTTCTGTTCCCTGATCCTGCCTTCTTTTGGGTAATCTGAATAATTTTCAGTATTTCATTTTAATTTATCTATTGGCTTTTGGCTATATTTATATTTATTTTAATGATTGCTCTAGGTGTTAAAATATACATACCTAATCTTTCACAGTCTTTTAGGAGCTAATATTTTTACTACTTCAAGTAAAATGTAGAAGACTCATAACTATATACGTCCCTTTACACCCTCCTCGATATTTTATATTTGTCATATGTATTACATCTACATACATTGAAAATACCAATAGATGATGGTCAATTTTAGCTTTTAACAGTTATAAATATTTTAATAAATTTAAGAGAAAAATAGCTTCTTACCCAAATACTTACCATCTCTGTTGGTCCTTCTTTTTCCTGAAGTTCCAAGTTTCCGATGTATTATTTCCTTTCAACCTGAAGAACTTCTTCTGAGCCCATCCAGTAAATTGTGTATTGTTTATAATGTACTTTTCATTTCTAGAGTTTATGCTTGGTTTCTTTTCTTTTTTTTTTTTTTAATCATCATTTTATTGAGATACATTCACATACCACGCAGTCATACAAAGCAAATCATACTTTCGATTGTTTACAGTACCATTACATAGTTGTACATTCATCACCTAAATCAATCCCTGACACCTTCATTAGCACACACACAAAAATAACAAGAATAATAATTAGAGTGAAAAAGAGCAATTGAAGTAAAAAAGAACACTGGGTACCTTTGTCTGTTTGTTTCCTTCCCCTATTTTTCTACACATCCATCCATAAACTAGACAAAGTGGAGTGTGGTCCTTATGGCTTTCCCAATCCCATTGTCACCCCTCATAAGCTACATTTTTATACAACTGTCTTCGAGATTCATGGGTTCTGGGTTGTAGTTTGATAGTTTCAGGTATCCACCACCAGCTACCCCAATTCTTTAGAACCTAAAAAGGGTTGTCTAAAGTGTGCGTAAGAGTGCCCACCAGAGTGACCTCTCGGCTCGTTTTGGAATCTCTCTGCCACTGAAGCTTATTTCATTTCCTTTCACATCCCCATTTTGGTCAAGAAGATGTTCTCCGTCCCACGATGCCGGGTCTACATTCCTCCCTGGGAGTCATATTCCACGTTGCCAGGGAGATTCACTCCCCTGGGTGTCTGATCCCACGTAGGGGGGAGGGCAGTGATTTCACCTTTCAAGTTGGCTTAGCCAGAGAGAGAGGGCCACATCTGAGCAACAAAGAGGCATTCAGGAGGAGACTCTTAGGCACAAATATAGGGAGGCCTAGCCTCTCCTTTGCAGCAACTGTCTTCCCAAGGGTAAAACTTATGGTAGAGGGCTCAACCCATCAAACCACCAGTCCCCTATGTCTGTGGTCATGTTAGCAACCATGGAGGTGGGGTAGGCGAATACCCCTGCATTGTCCACAGGCTACTCAAGGGGGCACTACATCTTTTTTTTTTTTCCTTGATTTTCTTTCTTTTTTTTTTTTTTTTTTTAACTTTCCCTTCTTTTTTAAATCAACTGTATGAAAAAAAAAAGTTAAAAAGACAACAAACATACAATAAAAGAACATTTCAAAGAGACCATAACAAGGGAGTAAGAAAAAGACAACTAACCTAAGATAACTGCTTAACTTCCAACATGTTCCTACTTTACCCCAAGAAAGTTACATAATATAGCAACATTTCTGTGAACTTGTTCCTACTATATCCATCAGAAATTAACAGACCGTAGTAATTTCTGGGCATCCCCAGAACGTTAAATAGCTTATCTGTTCTTCTTGGATTATTGTTCCCCCTTCCTTAATTGCTCTCTACTGCTAGTTCCCCTACATTCTACATTATAAACCATTTGTTTTACATTTTTCAAAGTTCACATTAGTGGTAGCATATAATATTTCTCTTTTTGTGCCTGGCTTATTTCGCTCAGCATTATGTCTTCAAGGTTCATCCATGTTGTCATATGTTTCACCAGATCGTTCCTTCTTACTGCCGCGTAGTATTCCATCGTGTGTATATACCACATTTTATTTATCCACTCATCTGTTGAAGGACATTTGGGTTGTTTCCATCTCTTAGCAATTGTGAATAATGCTGCTATGAACATTGGCGTGCAGATATCTGTTCGTGTCACTGCTTTCCGATCTTCCGGGTATATACCGAGAAGTGCAATCGCTGGATCGAATGGTAACTCTTTATCTAGTTTTCTAAGGAACTGCCGGACTGACTTCCAGAGTGGCTGAACCATTATACAGTCCCACCAACAATGAATAAGAGTTCCAATTTCTCCACATCCCCTCCAGCATTTGTAGTTTCCTGTTTGTTTAATGGCAGCCATTCTAACCGGTGTTAGATGGTATCTCATTGTGGTCTTAATTTGCATCTCTCTAATAGCTAGTGAAGCTGAACATTTTTTCATGTGTTTCTTGGCCATTTGTATTTCCTCTTCAGAGAACTGTCTTTTCATATCTTTTGCCCATTTTATAATTGGGCTGTCTGTACTATTGTCATTGAGTTGTAGGATTTCTTTGTATATGCAAGATATCAGTCTTTTGTCAGATACATGGTTTCCAAAAATTTTTTCCCATTGAGTTGGCTGCCTCTTTACCTTTTTGAAAAATTCCTTTGAGGTGCAGAAACTTCTAAGCTCGAGGAGTTCCCATTTATCTATTTTCTCTTTTGTTGCTTGTGCTTTGGGTGTAAAGTCTAGGAAGTGGCCGCCTAATACAAGGTCTTGAAGATGTTTTCCTACATTATCTTCTAGGAGTTTTATGGTACTTTCTTTTATATTGAGATCTTTGGTCCATTTTGAGTTAATTTTTGTGTAGGGGGTGAGGTAGGGGTCCTCTTTCATTCTTTTGGATATGGATATCCAACTCTCCCAGCCCCATTTGTTGAAAAGCCCATTATGGCTCAGTTCAGTGACTTTGGGGGCCTTATCAAAGATCAGTCGGCCATAGATCTGAGGGTCTATCTCTGAATTCTCAATACGATTCCATTGATCTATATGTCTATCTTTGTGCCAGTACCATGCTGTTTTAGCAACTGTGGCTTTATAATAAGCTTCAAAGTCAGGGAGTGTAAGTCCTCCCACTTCGTTTTTCTTTTTTAGAGTGTCTTTAGCAATTCGAGGCATCTTCCCTTTCCAAATAAATTTGATAACTAGCTTTTCCAAGTCTGCAAAGTAGGTTGTTGGGATTTTGATTGGGATTGCATTGAATCTGTAGATGAGTTTGGGTAGAATTGACATCTTAATGACATTTAGCCTTCCTATCCATGAACATGGAATATTTTTCCATCTTTTAAGGTCCCCTTCTATTTCTTTTAGTAGAGTTATGTAGTTTTCTTTGTATAGGTCTTTTACATCTTTGGTTAAGTTTATTCCTAGGTACTTGATTTTTTTAGTTGCTATAGAAAATGGTATCTTTTTCTTGAGTGTCTCTTCAGTTTGTTCATTTCTAGCATATAGAAACATTACTGACTTATGTGCATTAATCTTGTATCCCGCTACTTTGCTAAATTTGTTTATTAGCTCTAGAAGCTGTATCGTTGATTTCTCAGGGTTTTCTAGATATAAGATCATATCATCTGCAAACAATGACAGTTTTACTTCTTCTTTTCCAGTTTGGATGCCTTTTATTTCTTTGTCTTGCCGGATTGCCCTGGCTAGCACTTCCAGCACAATGTTGAATAACAGTGGTGACAGCGGGCATCCTTGTCTTGTTCCTGATCTTAGAGGGAAGGCTTTCAGTCTCTCACCATTGAGTACTATGCTGGCTGTGGGTTTTTCATATATGCTCTTTATCATGTTGAGGAAGTTTCCTTCAATTCCTACCTTTTGAAGTGTTTTTATCAAAAACGGATGTTGGATTTTGTCAAATGCTTTTTCAGCATCTATTGAGATGATCAATTGATTTTTCCCTTTCGAGTTTTTAATGTGTTGTAATACATTGATTGTTTTTCTTATGTTGAACCATCTTTGCATGCCTGGAATGAACCCCACTTGGTCATGGTGTATGATTTTTTTAATGTGTCTTTGGATTCGATTTGCAAGTATTTTGTTGAGGATTTTTGCATCTATATTCATTAGGGAGATTGGCCGGTAGTTTTCCTTTTTTGTAGCATCTTTGCCTGGTTTTGGTATTAGATTGATGTTAGCTTCATAAAATGAGTTAGGTAGTGTTCCATTTTTTCCAATGTTTTGAAAGAGTTTGAGTAAGATTGGTGTCAGTTCTTTCTGGAAAGTTTGGTAGAATTCCCCTGTGAAGCCATCTGGCCCTGGGCATTTATTTGTGGGAAGATTTTTGATGACTGATTGGATCTCTTTGCTTGTGATGGGTTGGTTGAGGTCTTCTATTTCTTCTCTGGTCAGTCTAGGTTGTTCATATGTTTCCAGGAAATTGTCCATTTCTTCTGCATTATCCAGTTTGTTGCCATACAGTTGTTCATAATATCCTCTTATAATTTTTTTAATTTCTTCAGGATCTGCAGTTATGTCACCTTTTTCATTCATTATTTTGTTTATATGGGTCTTCTCTCTTTTTGATTTTGTCAGTCTAGCTAGGGGCTTGTCAATCTTGTTGATCTTCTCAAAGAACCAACTTTTGGTGATATTTATCCTCTATTGTTTTTTTGTTCTCTATGTCATTTATTTCTGCTTTAATCCTTGTTATTTCTTTTCTTCTACTTGGTTTAGGATTGGTTCATTTTGTTCTTCTTCAGTTGATCCATTAGTTCTTTGATTTTGGCTCTTTCTTCCTTTTTAATATATGCGTTTAGTGCTATAAATTTCCCCCTTAGCACTGCTTTTGCTGCATCCCATAGGTTTTGGTATGTTGTGTTCTCATTTTCATTCGTCTCTATATATTTAGCAATTTCTCTTGCTATTTCTTCTTTAACCCACTGATTGTTTAGGAGTGTGTTGCTTAACCTCCAGGTATTTGTGAATTTTCTAAGTCTCTGATGGTTATTGACTTCTAATTGTATTCCGTTGTGGTCAGAGAATGTGCTTTGAATAATTTCAATCTTTTTAAATTTATTGAGGCTTGTTTTATGTCCCAGCATATGATCTATTCTGGAGAAAGTTCCGTGAGCACTAGAAAAGTATGTGTATCCTGGTGATTTGGGATGTAATGTCCTGTATATGTCTGTTAAATCTAATTCATTTATCAGATTGTTTAGGTTTTCAATTTCCTTATTGGTCTTCTGTCTGGTTGATCTATCTATAGGAGAGAGTGATGTGTTGAAGTCTCCCACAATTATTGTGGAAACATCAATTGCTTCCTTTAGTTTTGCCCGTGTTTCTCTCATGTGTTTTGTGGCACCTTGATTGGGTGCATAGACATTTACGATTGTTATTTCTTCTTGCTGAATTGCCCCTTTTATTAGTATGTAGTGGCCTTCTTTGTCTCTCAAAACATCCCTGCATTTGAAGTCTATTTTATCTGAGATTAATATTGCTACACCTGCTTTCTTTTGGCTGTAGCTTGCATGAAATATTTTTTTCCATCCTTTCACTTTCAGTTTCTTTGTGTCCCTGTGTCTAAGATGAGTCTCTTGTATGCAACATATTGATGGTTCATTTTTTTTGATCCATTCTGCGAATCTATATCTTTTAATTGGGGAGTTTAATCCATTTACATTCAACGTTATAACCGTGAAGGCATTTCTTGAATTGGCCATCTTATCCTTTGGTTTATGTTTGCCATATTTTTCCCTCTCTCTATTAATATCCTTTATTGTACCCATACCGAATCTCTTTAGTACTGAACCTTTCTCCAAGTCTCTCTGTCCTTTCTTTGTTTCTCTGTCTGTAGGGCTCCCTTTAGTATCTCCAGTAGGGCAGGTCTCTTGTTAGCAAATTCTCTCAGCATTTGTTTGTCTGTGAAAAATTTAAGCTCTTCCTCAAATTTGAAGGAGAGCTTTGCTGGATAAAGTATTCTTGGCTGGAAATTTTTCTCACTCAGAATTTTAAATATATCGTGCCACTGCCTTCTTGCCTCCATGGTGGCTGCTGAGTAGTCACTACTTAGTCTTATGCTGTTTCCTTTGTATGTGGTGAATTGCTTTTCTCTTGCTGCTTTCAGAACTTGCTCCTTCTCTTCTGTGTTTGACAGTGTGATCAGTATATGTCTCGGAGTGGGTTTATTTGGATTTATTCTATTTGGAGTTCGCTGAGCATTTATGATTTATGTATTTATGTTGTTTTGAAGATTTGGGAAGTTTTCCCCAACAATTTCTTTGAATACTCTTCCTAGACCTTTACCCTTTTCTTCCCCTTCTGGGACACCAATGAGTCTTATATTTGGACGTTTCATATTATCTATCATATCCCTGAGGTCCATTTCGATTTTTTCAATTTTTTCCCCATTCTTTCTTTTATGCTTTCATTTTCCATTCTGTCATCTTCCAGGTCAGTGATTCGTTGTTCAACTTCCTCTAGTCTTGTACTATGAGTGTCCAGAATCTTTTTAATTTGGTCAACAGTTTCTTTAATTTCCATAAGATCATCCATTTTTTTATTTAGTCTTGCAATGTCTTCTTTATGCTCTTCTAGAGTCTTCTTGATTTCCTTTGTATCCCGTACTATGGTCTCATTGTTCATCTTTATTTCTTTGAGTAGCTGCTCTAGGTGCTGTGTCTCTTCTGGTCTTTTGATTTGGGTGCTTGGGCTTGGGTTATCCATATCGTCTGGTTTTTTCATATGCTTTATAATTTTCTGTTGTTTTTGGCCTCGTGGCATTTGCTGAACTTGATAGGGTTCTTTTAGGGTTTGTAGACCTATTGAAGTCCTTATCTCTAATTTATCAGATCTACAGCTTCGTGGAGTACACTTTCTCTAACTAACCAGCAGGTGGCGTCCACGAGCCACCTGTTCTCCACAAGCCAGTTCTCCCCTGCTTAGCCTTTTTGGTGAGTGGGGGAGTGAGTCTTGTGGGGCCCAATTGGTGTACCAAGCTTGCGTGTGTAGTTGGTGTTGCCTGCCCTGTATGTGGGGCGTGTTTCTGGGCAGTCGGGGAGGGGGGGTGGCCCTAACAATCAAATCTCCCTGATGATCCTAGAGTTTTAAAGCTGCTGCATTAGTCTAATCCTTCAGTTCAGTCCTGCCACAGTTTGTCTCTGCCACTGACCCACATTTTCTTGGTATTGGCGTATGGCTCCTGAGACTTGAAAGTGGGCCCCTCTTCCAGGCTGTGCACCCCGGGTCCTCTGTTGAGGGATGACTGTGCTATGTCACAGGTGAGTGCCGTCCCCCCAGGGCAGTTCTGGGCTGCTGGGCTGTGTAGGGAGGCTCCCAGTCTGCTCAAATGATGGCTGAATGGGGCTTTGTTAATTCACACTGCTCCACCTTCCCAACTCTGGGACAATCAGCTGAGGTTGCAGGGAAGGCTAATGTCCACGCCCAGTTTTGTGGTGTGTGCCTGTTATTTGAAGCACTTCCGTCACACTGGGTTGTCTGGGGCAGCTCTGGGCTATGGGGCTGGCGATGGGCAGGAGTGTTTCCTGTCCACCAGGATGATGGCTGTGAGCGGGCACCCCCCTTTTCTTGGGAAGTTGTGGTGTTTAGTGAATTTTCTCAGCCACTGGATTATTGCCTTTTGTCTCAGAGCTCTCTTAGTTCTGCTCTTGGCTTGACGTGCCCAAATTGCAATTCTTTGAAGCTTTCTGTATTGGGCTTCTTAGAGTAATTGTTTTAGAAAAAGAAAAAAGGATTAAAAAAAAAAAAAAAAAAAAAAAAAAAAAAGGGCCCTCCTCAGAGATCTAATGGGTTATTGAAATGCTAATAGACAAAGCAACCAGGGCCATTAAAGAAAGGTCCACAGGGCAGAGAGATCAGCTTTTCTTTGGGATTTGCATATGCGCCTCAAGGCCTGAGCTCCGCCCTTCCCCTTTCTGTGTTCACCAGAACTCCAAAAATCCTCTGCTTTTATTTTGGAGTTTTTCATGTTGTTTTTTTTCTATGCCTGTCTCCTCTCTGCTGGGCTGGCTGCTCTCAGATTCTCTGGTGTCTGGTCTGTCTATCTATGGTTGGAGTATGGATCAGTAGCATGAGTTTCCGATAAGGGCTGCCACTGCAGTTCTCCCTTCTCCTTCCCGGAGCTGAGAGCCCCTCCTCCCACGGGACCGAGCCTGGCAGGGAGGGGTGCGGGTCCCCTGTCCGCAATAACTTACAGATTTCGCTGATCTCAGCAGTTCGAAGTTTTCATGAGTGTTGTATGAAGTATGCCCAAAGTCAGATTGCTCTGTGGTGTCCAGTCCACGCAGTTCCTGGCTTTCTACCTACTTTCCTGGAGGAGTAACTAAAACTTACAGCTCACCAGTCTGCCATCTTCACTTCTCAATTTTAAGAAGCGCTTGGTTTCTTTTTATAGTTTTAATTTTTTTGTTGAGAATGTCTGTCTTTCCATTCATTTCAAAGGTGTTTACCTTTGCTTCGTGACGCAGCATGGAATGGCTGCTTTCAAGTCTTTATTTGATAATTCCAACATTTTGGTTATCTTACTGTTGGCATACATTGATTGCCTTTTTTCTTAAGAATTGGTCACATTTTCCTGGCTTTTTGTATATCAAGTAATGTTGGATTGTATCCTGGACATTTTGAATATTATATCATTAGTCTCTGGGTCCTATTAATATCCCCCCAATTGAGTGGACTTGGCATCCACAGTCAAAAATAAGCTGGCTGTAAATAAGAGGGTTGATTTCAGAACTTTCTATTCTATTGCATTGATCTATATTTCTGTCCTTGTGCCAGTACCATGCTGGTTCTGTAATAACTTTTAAGATCTGGAAGTGTGAATCCTTCAATGTGTTTCTCCCTTTTCAAGATGGATTTGGCTATTTGGGCCCCTTCCTTTTCCATATAAATTTGAAGATTATTTTATCCATTTCTGTAAAAAAGGCTGTTGGAATTTTGATTGGGATTGCATTGAATATGTAAATCACTTTGGGTGGAACACACCTTAATAATATTTAGTCTTCGGAACCATGATGTGCAATGTCCTTCCATTTCTTTAGCCCCTGATCCTCTTTTAGCAATGTTTTGTAGTTTTCTGTGTACAAGTTCAATACATACTTGGTTAGATTTTTTCCTAGATATTTGATTCTTTTAGTTGTTATTGTAAATGGAATATTTTTCTTGATTGTTCTTCTGATTTTTCATTACTAGTGTCTAGAAACTCTACTGATTTGGGGGTATTGATCTTGTACCCACAACTTTGTTGAATTCATATATTAACTCTAGGAACTTTGTTCTGTATTTTTCAGGGTTTTCTGTATACAGGATCATGTCATCTACAAATAGGGAAAGTTTTACTTCTTCCTTTCCAATTTGGATACCTTTTATTTCTTTTTCTTGTCTAATTGCTCTGGCAAGAACTTCCAGCACAATGTTGAATAACAGTGGTGATGGTGAGTCCTTGTCTTGTTCCTGATCTTAGAGGGTAAGCTTTCAGTCTTTCATCATGAAGTATGATGCTAGCTGTGGCTTTTTCATCCATTCCCTTTATCATGTTGAAGAAGTTTCTTTCTATTCCTAGTTTTCAAAATGTTTTTTTTTTTTTCTTCAAGAAGTAGTGCTGGGTATTGTTAAATGCCTCTTCTGTATCAATTGAGATGATCATGTGGTTTTTGGCTTTGTGTTGTTAATGCGGTGTATTTTACTAATTGATTTTCTTATGTTAAACTGCCCTTGCATACCTTGGATAATTCCCACTCCATTATGGTGAGAATTTGATTATTCTTTTTAATATACTGTTGGATTCAATTTGCTAATATTTTGTTGAGGATTTTTGCCATCTATGTTCAAAAGGGATATTGGTCTTAAATTTTCTTTCCTTTAGTATCTTTATCTGGCCTTGGTATGAAGTTGATGTTTGCCTCATAGAATGAATTAGGGAGTGTTCCCTACTCTTCAATTTTTTTGGAAGAGTTTGAGCTGGATTGTTATTAATTCAATTTGGAATGTTTGGTGAAATTTCCTGGTGAAGCCACCTGATTCTGGGCTTTTCTTTGTAGGAAGCCTTTAATAAAATTTACCGATTCAATCTCTTTACTAGTTATTGGTTTGTTGAGATCTCCTGTTTCTTTTTGAGTCAGTGTAGGTAGTTTGTGTCTTTCTAGGAAGTTGCCTATTTAATCTAGATTTTTTAATTTGTGGGCATACAGTTGCTCATAGTATCCTCTTATAGCCTTTTTATTTCAGTGGGGTCAGCAGTAATGTCCCCCTTCTCATTTAAATTTTAGTTATTTATGTCCACTTTTTGTCTTTGTCAGTATAGTTAATACTTGCCAATTTTATTGATCTTTTCAAAGTAACAAATTTTGGTTTTCTTTTTTCTATTGTTTTTTTATCCTCTATTTCACTCATCTCCATTGTAATCTTTGTTATTTCCTTCCTTCTTTTTATTTGGATTTAGTTTCTTCTTCTTCTGCTAAATCCTGCAGTTTTGCATTAGGTCTGAGTTGAGATATTTTCCTTTTTTAATGTGAGCATTTAGAGATATGTTTCCTTCTCATCACTGCCTTTGCTGCATCCCATAAGTTTTCATATGTTAAGTTTTCATTTTCATTCATCTCAAGATATTTCCTCATTCCCCTTGTGATTTTTTCATCCACGCATTAATTTCCACTTCTCCCTGTTATTAATTTCCACTTCTCCTTCTGTTATTAATTTCTAGTGTCAATCCACAGTGGTTAGAAGATATACATTGTGTGATTTCAATAATTTTTAATTTATTGAGACTTCTTTTGTGATCTAACATATGGTATATCCTGAAGAATGATCCATGTAAACTAGAGAATAATGTGTATTCTGTTGCTATTGGGTAAAATGTTCTATGTATGTCTGTTAGGTCTAGTTGGTTTAGAGAATCATTCAAATCTTCTGTTTCCTTATTGATATTCTGTCTAGATGTTCTATCTATTATTGAAAGTGATATGTTAAAGACTCCTATTATTAATGTAGAACTGACTAGTTTTCCTTCAAATCTGTTTCATATATTTTGTGGTTCTGCTGTTAAGTGAAAAATTTTTTATAATTGTTATGTGTTCTTGTTGAACTGACTGCTGTATCAGTTTATAATGCCCTTCTTTGTCTTTTGCAAGTTTTTTTTTCTGCTTTGTTTTTTTTTAAATTCAGTTTTATTGAGATATATTCACATGCCATACAGTCATCCATGGAGTACAATCAACTGTTCACAGCACCATCATATAGCTGTGCCTTCATCACCCCAATCCATTTTTGAACATTTTCTTTACACCAGAAAGAATAAGAATAAAAATAAAAGTAAAAAAGAACACCTAAACCATCCCCCCCATCTCACCCTATTTTTCATTTAGTTTTTGTCCCCATTTTTCCACTCATCCATCCATACACTGGATAAAAGGAGTGCGATCCACAAGGTTTTCACAATCATACTGTCACCCCTTGTAATCTACATTGTTATACAATCATCTTCAAGAGTCAAGGCTACTGGGTTGGAGTTTGATATTTTCAGGTATTTACTTCTAGCTATGCCAGTGCATTATCACCTAAAAAGGGTTATCTGTAAAGTGTGTAAGAATGTCCATCAGAGTGACCTCTTGGCCCCATTTGAAATTTCTCAGCCACTGAAATTTTATTTCATTTCGCATCCCCCTTTTGGCCAAGAAGATGTTCTCTAATCCCATGATGCCAGGTCCAGATTCATCCCCAGGAGTCATATCCTTCATTGCCAGGGAGATTTACACCCCTGGGACTCAGGTCCCACATAGGGGGTCAGGCAGTGAGATCACCTACCAATGGCTTAGTTAGAGAGAGAGGGCTACATCTGAGCAATAAAGAGGCACTCAGGGAGACTCTTAGGCACAATTATAAGCAGGTTTAGCCTCTCCTTTGCAGTAAGAGCTTCATAGGGGCCAGCCCCTAGACAGAGGGCCTAGCATATCAAGCTGTCAGTCCCCAATGTTTCTGAGAACATCAGCAACAATCCAAGTGAAGAAGCCCAACACATCTGCATCCTCCCCCAGCTCTTCGGGGGGGCCTGAATATATATTTTTACTCTGCCCAAATTACTTTGGGATATGTGCAACAGTTTTTGATATAAAATCTATTTTATGTGATATTAGTATAGCCATACAAACTCTCTTTTCATTACTACTTTCATGGTATATTTTTTTCCATACTTTCCCTTTCAACCTTCTGTCTTTGAGTTCAAGGTGAATCTCTTTTAAACAGCAGAGTTGGGCTGTGCTTTTTACATCCATTCTCACAATCCATGCCATTTGCCTGGAGATTTTAATCCATTGACATTTTGCTATTTGGTCTTTTCAATTCATACCTTTTTGACCAGCAATTCTTCTGTTAATGTCTACTTTCATATTTATTTTATTTTTTGTATTGCATATTGCACTGTATTGAGTCCCTTCTCATTTATTTTTGGATATATTCTTCATGGCTATATGGAGTTACAATGTAATATCCTAAATCTGTAATAAACACTATTGATTTCATACCAACTGTTTCAGTTTGCTAAAGCTGCCATTGGGGATTTATTAGTTTACAAATTTACAGTTCTAAGGCCATGAAAAATACCAATTATGGCATCAACAGAATATCTTCTATGAAGAAAGGCTGCTGGCATCTGGTATACCTGTGTCACATGGATGGTGTATGCTGGTCCATCTCTCCTGGGTTTCATTGTTTTCAATTTCTGGCTTCAGTGGTGCCCTCAGCTCCTCTAGGTACTGTTTCTCTCTCAGCTATCTCTGGGTGTTTCTCTGAGCTCTCTCGCTTTTTCTTTTATCCTCATAAAGGACTCCAGTAAAGGATTAAGAGCCACATGGAATTGGGTGGGTCACATCTCAATTGAAACAACCTAACCAAAAGGTCTCACCCCCAATAGATCTGCACCCACAGGAATGGATTAAAAGAACAGGGCCTTTTCTGGGGTACATAACAACTTTAAACTGGCACACCAACTTAACTTCAATAACATACACATGCACTGCTCCTATACTCCTTAATCCCCATTTTTTTTTTTTTTTGAACTGTTACAAATTATATCTTTGGACATTGTATGTCCACAACCCCATATATAGATTTATCATTATGTTTTAGGCATTTGAGTTTTTAAACCTGTAAGTTGTAAGAAGTGGAATTACATACCAAAAAATGCAATTAAATATAATTTACATTTATAATTACCCAAATGGTTACTTTTTCAAAGGTCTTTCTTTATTCCACTTTGATCCATTTGCCTTTCAGTCTGCAGGACTCCCTTTAGCATTGCTTGTAGGGAAGATCTAATGGTAACGAACCTCCCTCAGCTTTTATCTGGGTATATCCTAACCTCTCCTGTTTTTGAAAGAAAGTATTGCTAGTTATAAAATTCTTGGTTGGCAATTGTTTTCTCACAGCACTTTAAGGATTTCAACTTATTGTCTCCTTACCTCCATGGTTTTTGATGAGAAATCGTCTCTCAGTTTACTTAGGATTCCCTTTTTACATAACACATTGCTTTTCTCTTACATTTTCAGAACTCTCTCCTTGTCCTTTGCATTTGCAGTTTGACTACTACATGTCTGTGCATATTTCTCTTAAAGTATATCCTGTTTGGTGTTTGATGAGTTTCTTGTATGTGCATATTCTTTTTTTTTTTTTTTTTTTGCCAAGTTTGGGAAGTTTCCCAGTCATAATTTCTTTGCATATTCCTTCTGCTCCTCCTCTTCTTCTCCCTCTGAGATTCTCATACTGTATATCTTGGTATGCTTAATAGTGTCCCACAAGTCTCTTAAATTATTTTAACCTAATCAATGTACAATCAATGGCTCTCAATATAATCAGAGTTGTGCACTCATCACCACTATCAATTTTTAGAACACTTTCATTGCTCCAAAAAAAAAAAAAACCTCCTCCCCCATACTCCCCTATTATTGACACTCAGCATTAGTATGGCACTTTTGTTACAATTGATGAAAGAATATTAAAATATTACTGTTAGCTATAGTCCACATTTTGCATTACATGTATT
This sequence comes from Choloepus didactylus, assembly GCF_015220235.1. Lineage (NCBI taxonomy): Eukaryota > Metazoa > Chordata > Mammalia > Pilosa > Megalonychidae > Choloepus > Choloepus didactylus. Next base: position 71,251,604 of record NC_051309.1, read on the forward strand.
TTTTCCCATATAACACTCCATTAGAAACACCTTCTAATGGTGACATATATTTGTTCTAGTTCATGGAAGGACATTCCTTTATTTGTAATGGAACCACATTCATTGTCCACAACAGCATTCACTATGCTATACTTTCCTTTTAGTGACATACATGACCCTAAACTTCCCCTTTCAACTACAATCACATGCACAATTTAGCACTGTTAATTGCACTCACAATAATGTGCTCCATTACCTCTGTCCATTATCAAACATTTACAAAAAACCTTATTAAAAATTCTGCACACATTAAGCATCAGCTCCCCATTCTCTTCCTCCTTCTATCTCCTGATAGCCTATATTCTGAATATTAACTCCATGAGTTTGCTCATTATAATTAGTTCATATTATTGAGATCATACAATATTTGTTCTTTTGTGTCTGATTTATTTCACCTAACATAATATCCTCAAGGTTCATCCACATCATCACATGTATCAGATATTCATTTCTTCTTACAGCTGAATAATATTCCATTGTATGTATATACCACATTTTCGTTAACCATTCATTAATGGGCAGTTGGGTTGTTTCCATCTTTTTGGCAGTTGTGAATAATGCCACTATGAATTTTCATGTACAAATGTCTGTTCACATCCCTTCTTTCTGTTCTTCTGAGTATATATCTAGCAGCAGGATTGTGGGTCATATGGCAATTCTACACTTTCGTTCCTGAGGAACTGTCCAGCAGTATTCCACAGTAGCTGTACATTTTGTCTTTTTACGCTTTTAGTTACTCTTACTGATAATCTTCATTTCTACACTCTCTTCCAAGCTTCTTTCCTATTTTTTCCATTCAGCCTGCAGAACTTCCAAATTATTTCTTATAGGGATGTCTCTTATTAATGAACTCTCTGTTTCTGTTTATCTGTGAATATTTTAAAATCTCCCTCATTTTTGAAGAAGAGTTTTGCTAGATAAGGAATTCTTGACTGACAGTTTTTCTTTTTTGATACCTTAAATATAACATACCACTGCCTTCTTGCCTCCATGGTTTCTGATGAGAAATTGGAACTTAATATTGAGTGTCTCTTGTATGTGATGGATTACTTTTCTCTTGCTGCTTTCAGAATTTCCTCTTTATCTTTGGTATTTGGCATTCTGATTAGTGTCTTGGAGTAGGTCTATTTGGATTTATTCTGTTTGGAGTTTGTTGCACTTCTTGGACATGTATATTTATTATCTTTCAGAAGAGCTGGTAAATTTTTGGCCATTATTTCCTCAAATATTTTCTGCTCCTTTATCCTTCTCTTCTCCTTTACCCATGATATGTATGCTTGTGCACTTCATGCTGCCATTCAATTCCAAGACCTTGCTCAAATTTTTCCATTCTTTTCTCTCTCTGTTATTCTGTCTGTAAGATTTCAGATGTCCTGTGTTCTAGTTCATTGATCCTTTCTTCTGCCTGTTCAAATCTACTGTTGCATGCCTCTAGTGTATTTTTAATCTTATCTATTGTGCCTTTCATTCCATGAATCATTTTTCTTTGCATGCTTTCAAATTCTTCTTTATGCTCACCCTGTGTCTTCTTTTTATTAATGTATATAATTTTTTATTGAGATTGTTCACATACCATACAACTATCCAAAGATCCAAAGTGTACAATTAATTGCCCATGGTACAATCATACAGCTATGCATCCATCACAATTATTTTTTTTCAATTTTTAGAACATTTTCATTACTCCAGAAAAGAAATAAAGACAAAAAAAGGAAACTCAAATCCTCCCATACCTGTAAGCAACCCCCTCCATTATTGATTCATACTTATGGTATAGTACATTTGTTACTCTTGATGAAAGAATGTTAAAATACTACTAACTATAGTATATAGTTTGCAATAGGTATATTTTTTTTCCTGTATGCCTATTATTAACATCTATTTATAGTGTCATACATTTGTTCTAGTTCATGAGAGAGATTTCTAATATTTGTATAGTTAATCATGGACATTGTCCACAAGATTCACTGTTTTATACACTCCCATCCTTTAACCTCCAACTTTCCTTCTGTTGACATACGTGACTCTGAGCTTACCCTTTCCACCACATTCACACACCTTTCTGCACTGTTAATTATTCTCACAACATGCTACTATCACCCCTGTCCATTTCGAAATATTTAAGTTCACCCTAGTTGCACATTCTGCTCATAATAAGCAACCGCTCCCCATTCTTTAGCCTCATTCTATATCCTGGTAACTTATATTTCATGTCTATGAGTTTACATATTATAATTAGTTCATATCAGTGAGACCCTGCAATATTTGCCTTTATGTGGCTGTCTTATTTCACTCAATATAGTGCCCTCAAGATTTCTTCATCAACCCATTTCTTTTAAGATGGTTTTGTTCAAACACTATACATTCTGTCCTAAGTAAACAATCGTCGGTTCCCCGTATAGTCACGTATTTATGTATTGAGCACCATTGCCACTTTCTATATAAGGACATTTCTTCCACAAAGATGGAGGAAGAGTCAAAGAAGGCAGAGAGGCAAAAGAAAAAGGCAAGAGAAAGAGAGAAAAACAAACAAACAAAAAAACTTGATAGCTAGAAGGTGACAAAAGGAAAGATAGCATTAACCTAAAGTAGAATAGTCAGACAACATCATCAATGCCAGCAGTCCCATACCCTTCCCCTATTCCACCCCCCACCCCCCATGCATTTAGCTTTGGTATATTGCTTTTGTTACATTAAAGGAAGCATAATACAATGTTTCTGTTAATTCTAGCCTCTAGTTTGCATTGATTGTATTTTCCCCCCAATCCTACCCTATTTTTAACACCTTGCAATGTTGACATTCATTTGTTCTACCTCATGTAAAAACATATTTGTACCTTTTATTACAATCATTGAGCACCCTAGGTTTCCCTGAGTTACACAGTCCCAGTCTTTATCCTTCGTCTTTTGTTCTGGTGTCCCACATGATCCAAGCCTTCCTCTTTCAACCATATTCACAGTCATCTTTGTTCAGTGTACTTACATTGCTGTGCTACTATCTCCCAAAACTGTTTTCCAAACCTCTCACTCCTGTCTTTTCCTTTCTGTTTGCAGGGCTTCCTTTAGTGTTTCCTGTAGACCAGGTTTCTTGTTCACAAACTCGGTCATTGTCTATTTGTCAGAGAATATTTTAAGCTCTCCCTCATATCTGAAGGACAGTTTTGCCGGATATAGGATTCTTGGTTGGTGGTTTTTCTCTTTCAGTATCTTAAATATATCACCCCACTTCCTTCTTGCCTCCATGGTTTCTACTGAGAAATCCACATGTAGTCTTATCAAGCTTCCTTTGTATGTGATGGATCTCTTTTCTCTTGCTGCTTTCAGGATTCTCTTCATCTTTGACATTTGATAATCTGATTATTAAGTGTGTTGGCATAGGCCTATTCAGATCTATTCTGTTTTGGGTACATTGCACTTCTTGGATCTGTAATTTTATGTCTTTCATAAGAGATGGGAAATTTTCATTGATTATTTCCTCTATTATTGTTTCTGCCCCTTTTCCCTTCTCTTCTTCTTCTGGGACACCAACGACACGTACATTCCTGCTTTTTGTTTTGTCCTTAAGTTCCTGGAGACATTGCTGGTATTTTTCCATTCTTTTTTCTATCTGTTCTTTTTTGTGTTTTTCAGGTGCCTTATTGTGCAGTTCCTGAGTCTTTTCTTCTGCCTCTTGAGATCTGTTGTATGTTTCCATTGTGTATTTCATCTCTTGTGTTGTGCCTTTCATTTCCATAGATTCTGCCAGTTGGTTTTTTGAACTTTCAATTTCTACCTTATGTATGCCTAGTGTTTTCATTATACGTTTCTCTCTTTTGCCATATCTGCTCTAAACTCCTTGAATTGACTTTAGTATTAGTTGTTTAAATTCCTGTATCTCAGTTATAGTGTAAGTTTATTCCTTTGACTGGGCCATAGCTTTGTTTTTCTTAGTGTAGGTTGTAGTTTTTTGTTGTCTAGCCATGGTTTCCTTGGTTACCCCAATCAGGTTTTCCCAGACCAAAACAGGCTCCGGTCCCAGAGGAAGAAATATTCAGTATCCAGTTTCCCTGAGGGTGTGTCTTAGAAAATTGGTACACCCTCTGATGCCTCTGGTCACTGTGCTTTTCTGCCCAGCAGGTGGCACCTGTCAGCCTGTAACTCCAGACTGGTGTAAGGAGGTGTGGCCCCTGGCTGTTTTCCCCCAGGCTCTGGGGTCTGGTTCTGAAATGGAAGGTGGGTAGTAGAGCTAGGCCCCACCTCTTTCCTCTTAGAGAAGATAGATGCCCTAGGGAGAGGCCATTAGCATTTCAATGGACGCTCTCTCCCTGTGCTGTCTCCACCTTTGTCTGGGTTAGAGTGCTGGGAACTGAAAATGACTGAGGCTTTCTCCACTGAGCTGAAACAGGGAAAGCCCCCTTTAGGGCGTCTGCAGCCACCCTCTGGATCTCCAAGGTCCGTCATCACCCAAAGCCTCTGTCTGCTTGTTGGGGATTCGTAGCTTGTATTGGGCAGTCCATGTTTGTTAATTAACACCCTAGTTGGAGCTCAGCTGAGCTGTATTCACTTGCTCGGAGAGAGCTGCTCTCTAGCACCATGAGGCTTTGCAGCTTGGGCCATGGAGGGAGGGGACTCCCAGCTTGGATCTGCAGTTTTTACTTCCAGATTTTATGCTGTGATCTCGGTCATTCCTCCCAATTCAGATTGGTGTATGATGAGTGGATGTTCATGTTTGTCCCCCTGCAGTTATTCGAAATTATTTACTAGTTGTTCCTGGTTTTTTATTAGTTGTTCCAGGGGGACAAACTAGCTTCCACTCCTCTATGCTGCCATCTTAGATGTCCACCGTCTTCTTGGTATCATTTATCTATTTAGCCATATTTTCCTTCATCTCCTTGAATTGATTTAGGAGATTTGTTTGAAAATCTTCAAATAGTTGTTCAACATTCTGTGTCTTCTCCAACTTGTTAATTTGCTTCTTTGGGCCATATCTTCCTGTTTCTTACTATCGTTTGCAACTTTTTTGCTGATGTCTAAGCATCTGATATCTTGATGTGTTTACTGTTAGTCATTTTCTCTCTTGCTTAGAATATTAATGTTGATTGGTTTTGTTAAGTTTCCTCTTTGACACTTGGCTCAACTTATTCTAGAGCTTTAGAATTGCCTCTGTTTAACTGATTACAACAGGACCAGGTAACACAAAGGGGGTGCAGACCATTTTCAAAGGAAGATGCCAAACAGTTTTTGTTTTTTTTTTCCACCTCCTTGAAGCTGTGCTTTCCTGGTCTGCCCAGCAGATCACAGTCTTTGGGAAACCTTTCGCTGCAGCCCTGAGTAGGGAGTGGATTTTTTTCAACCTCCACCAAGCATTGGTGAAACAGTGACCATGGGGACTCCTTTTCTGTGCAAGCTAGAACTGTGACTCAGAGTCAGAACCTAGCAGTAAAAACTCTTTGGTGAGAAGCCACACTCAGCACTCAACTATGCCCCCCACCCCTCCCTGTTCCTGGAGAGAAAGACTTTCATACTCCTCCCTTTTAAAATGTCTATCTCATTATTGAGATTCTCATACTGTTCATTTTTTCCTGACATCCTTTACTTCTTTCCCTGTATTTTCCTTCATATACTTGAGCATATTGAAGATCACTTTTTAAATGTCTTTGGTCTTTGTTAGTTTTCTGGATTTTTATCCTCTTCCTTTGGACTGGCCATCATTTCCTATTTCTTTGTCTTGTAATCTTTTGTTGAACACTCTTATGTTTTAATATTTTAAAATGTTAATAGCGATTTAATCCCTGAGATATCTGTTTTTTGAGTTTGCATACAGGTAGTGTTGAGATTTTTTGAGTGTCAAGAATAAGAAAACCAAACCAATCACTGCAAAAAACATCTTTTCAAACTGGCTTTGAATTGGCTGGTGCTTTTCTTCAGAGTTCAGCCCTCCTGTTAAGGTCAGCCAAAGGCAAATTCAAAATGCAAGGTCCTCCTGCCTTTTTTTTTTTTTAATTCAGTTTTACTGAGATCTATTCACATACCATACAATCATCCATGGTGTACAATCAGTTGTTCACAGTACCATCATATAGCTGTGCATTCATCACCCCAATTTTTGTATTTTCCTTATTCCAAAAAGAAAAATGAGAATAAAAACAAAAGAAGAACACCCAACACATTACATCCCCCTCATCCCACCCTGTTTCATTTAGATTTTACCCCATTTTTCTACTCTTCTGTCCATACACTGGATAAAGGAAGCGTGAGCCACAAGGTTTTCACAATCACATGGTCACACCATGTAAGCTACATAGTTGTGCAGTCATCTTCAAGAATCAAGGCTACTGGGTTGCAGTTTGACAGTTTCAGGTATTTCCTTCTAGCTATTCCGATACACTAAAAACTAAAAAGAGTTATCTATACAGCGCGTAAGAATGCCCTCCAGAGTGACCTCTTGACTTCATTTGAAATCTCTCAGCCACTGAAACTTTGTTTCATTTCACTTCCCCCTTCTGGTCAAGATTTTCTCAGTCCCATGATGCCGGGTCCAGATCATCCCTGGGAGTCTGTCCCACATTGCTAGGAAGATTTACAATCCTGGGAGTCATGTCCCATGTAATGGGAAGGGCAGTGAGTTCACCTGCCAAGTGCCTCCCTGCCTTTTTGGGCCTGAGTCTTGTCTTGGACTTGTGCTTCATAGTGGCCTTAGGAGTTTCCCTGCTTACAGGAATTTGAATGCCCCTCTACTCTCTAGGAAACGGACCTTCTCCCTCTCCCAAGTGCTCCACAACAGGACTTAAAGCAGGTAAGCCTTTTTCCCAGGCCACCTTACTCAATTGTTTCTTACTCAACCTTAGCTGCCTAAGCTGCTTTTGGCTGGAGCTCAAATTGACGGGGGCAGAGGGCAAGCAGGAGAAGACTTTTCCAGAAGGAACAAGGGTAGGGATCCACAAAGGTAGTGCCGGCTGGCTCCACACTGCCCTGGGGAGGGGATAAGACCAGCCAGCGAGGGTTCTAAGAGTTTCTTCTATGGGTCTTTAAAGCTGTGTTTTCTTGATTTGGCACTTGCCCAGAAAGTGCAGCCCTTAATTGTTTTTTGTAGTTTTGAGGAAGGGTACTACTGTCTTTGAAGACTCCTCTGCCTCTTGCTTGGAACTATGGAGCTGGGCCCCCAGTGATCTGAAGTAGCTGATCAAAAGCAGTGATCAGCAATCTGACTGCACAAACCTGGATCTTGGGGAACTAGGTCTTAATATCCTAGCTTGGCATCAGCAAGCTGCACCAGGGGCCAGGGTGAGTACCTCCAGCTGCAATACTGGGGGATAGGTGAAAGTAGCCATGGCCTGGAGAGTGCAGTTCATCAGTACATATGATTATTAGTCTCTTCCTCCTGCTCTTCCATAGATGCTGCAGTGTTCTACCTGACTCTGGAGTTTCAAAATAGTTGCTTCACACAGTTCCTGAAATTTAATAGTTTCACAGTTTAATAGCTGTTCTGGTGAAGGTACTGATTCCTGGAGTTACCCACACCAATATATTCCCACAATCCTCTTTCCTCCTTTCTTTGTGAGACCACAATGTCCCTTTCTCTGGTTCCTTTGACCAGAAACGATGGATTTTCTCTTCATTTTCTAGGTGACCTTGCTGCCATTGCCACTGCTCCTTAACTGGGGCCACCATCAGGGCAGGGCCAGGAGAGGGGAAAAAAAAATTAACCTAAAAACAGACAGTTCACGTGAAATGTCAATGCTTTTAGAAACTGTTTACTATTTTTCTGTTTCTGAAGAGGTCCAATTTGCATTGTGATGAAGAAGAAATTGTTCAGCTTCCCTCATTTCAGATTTCTTTGTTCTCAGATAAGAATTAGGATTGACGTGAATAAATGTCACACGTAGAAAGTCTTCTAATAATCAGAATGTCTTCTGCAGAGTATATTTTCTTTCAAAACCTGGAAAGATGATGGAAGAGTAAAGTGGAAATGGGAGTTGTAAAGTACCTAAAGATTAAAAATGGAGACCTGGAGAAAGTTGAGGTGTTTACAGTGAAATATTGTCTAAAAGAAAACGAAATGTTCTTTGATACTTGTAAATCCATGTCAGCATTCAGCTTTCTCTTTGATAAGAGAAGGCAAGGATAACAATGGAACCACAGTGGTCAAAGATACTTCCTCATCTTTCCCTGCTTCAGAAATTAACATTTTAAACTCAACACCACCTTAAAATATGCAGAGTGGGGAACTGATATGAATCTACCCAAGAATAAATAAATGCTTCCTAGAGAAAAAGTTATTAAGAACCAAGTTAGAAGTCAAAGGTAAAATTAAAAAGCATTTCAATATTCAACATTTAATTAATATTTATCAAACACCTCCTATGCTCCAAACACAAGTGGAAAAACTAATTCATATTGAGAAGAACCTCCTCGTTCCTCAAAACTGATTCTTTATTTAATTATGCTTTTGTATCCAAAATTTCTAGGCCAAGAACCCAATACAGAAGGAAGAAGAGAGAGGCTGAAGAAAAATCCACACATCACATGAAGTAAAATGAAAAAAACTACCTTTATGTATCTGGTAATTGATATTTTCAAAAGGAAGATCTCTCTTTCAAAGACAGTTACTTCCTTTCTTCTGATCTTAACTACCAAAAGTAACTCACCTGGGCACCAGAATTAAACACTGTAGCACACAAGGTTAGTATCTTATCAGATAAAACCAACTTACTGGGAAACCATAGGATATGGCTGTGTAGAATAACTGGTAGATATAAATTGAAAACATGTATTTCTTTCTAAATGGGGTTTTTATTTTTCTGGGATGCAATTAAATGTATTTCCTTTACAAAACTTCCATAGCAGATCCTCTAATTCTCCTAAATTCTACCAATTCCAAAAAAAATCTCACTAGGTTTTGTTGAAATCTTATTTGACCAATTTATCAAATAGAAGAGTCATTCTAATCATCCATATAGAAGCCAAAGGCATGAAATACACTAGGAGAAGCCCTTTTCCAAATACTCAATGCCGTATTTTTGTTGCTGAAAATAAATGAACTTTGTCACCCTCCGATATCTTTTGTTTTTCCCTGATGTTATCTTTTTGCTAGCTCAAAATCAACCCATACCTGCTGGTAACATTATTCTACAAAGTTGGTAAAGGACAAATAATACAATCACTACATCTCACAGGTATAGTTTGTGCCTGATTATAATTATTCATAGTTCTTTAAATAAAAGACTTGTTTCTCTGTCCCAGACTAGATTTATTGAGTCAAAATCTCTGGGATACTTTTTCATGCAATTTTTTTTTTTTTTTTTTTAAAGACAGGCTTCCAAATTGATTTTTATGGTTATCCAATTTGGGAATTGGTTATACAATCCATTAAGAATCAAAAGATATGATCTATATTTTCCTCTTGGTCCTAATTACTTTGATGTTTGGTTTCCTCATCTGTAAAATGAAGGAGTTAGAATAGATTCCTAAAGACCTCTTAGCTCTAACATTCTATTATTCTGTGAAAACACTGAGGCCAAGAGATAGAAACTATTTGTCCAAATTAATTCACTTTCTCTACTCAGTATTTTTTACACTGTCAGATGAGCCCATCGGGTATTAAAGGAGATGGAAGATGCAGAGTTTAAAAAAAAACAAACAAAAAACTTCTTGTGGTAGCTAACAGGACCATGGGAACAAAGGGATTAATCTCAGGATTCTCCATAGAATCAGAACATGATACATATATACACATTTTATGTATGTTTTATAATATATATAAAGATTCATTATAAGGAATTGACTTATACACCGTGGGTCTGACAAGTCTGAACTTTGTAGGCTGTAAGCTAGAAACTCTGATGTTGCAGTCCTTAGTCTGAATTCTTCAGAGGAAGCTTGCTGGCTGGAAATCCTGGCAAGAGCCAATGTTGTAGTCAAGACAGAAATTCTTCTGATCTCTGAAATCCTCAATTCTGGCTTTCAAGACCTCCAATGATTAGATGACACTACCCACACTTCTGAGGGCACTCTTTTTTGTTGACTGTAGATGTAACCAACTGATTATCAATGTAAATCCATCTTGAGAAGTATCCTCACAGTAACAAGCAGGCCATTGTTTGACCACACTGTATACAATACCTAGTCAAGTTGACCCCTGAGGTTAACTATTACACTTGAGTTCTCAATTCTTTAACAGTGTATCTTAAAATGGTTATCAAAATTCATTACATGAGTTACCTGGGATGCCTGAAAATATGCATAGTCATGATCCTTTCTCAGAATTAGTGAATTAGAATTTTGGGGGTTTGGTTCCAAAAATATGCCCTTTCAGCACACATTCCAGGTAAATGCTATACACAACATTTGAGAACCACTTCTTTAAGATGTACTGTGATATCAAATTGTTTAGAAATATGTGCAAAATTGATTAAAACTTTCTTTTAAATGGAGAAGCAGTGTCAATTAATAAGGGATCACATTCAGGGAGGCAGGACATAAAACTGAGCATTAATCTAAGTATTTATTAAATACTTATGTATTCACTATTGTGTTACTTGATATAAGAGTTATAAAATCAAAAAGCTTTTATATATAAATATCCCTTATTCTCAAGAGCCTTACAACTGGGTTGGTCCAAATATAGCCAAGACACAAGAGATTTAAAGAGCTCTAAGCTTCTTAATATCTCAGAAGGCTGGAGAGAATTCTTGCATTCTATAATAAAACACTGTCCTTCATATAGAAAGCTTGAAAAAACACACACACAACAAACTGATTTCTGAAGACAGCATGAGGCAATGTGGTTGACTACAGTAAGGTGAGAAAGAATGAACAATGGAGGTAAAAATCAAAACTCAGGGCCTAATCAAGGGGAGGATGTAATAGGGAGACCACTAACACATTTAGCTGGGAAACAGAAACAGACCCATAAAAACCTCAGATATTGAAATTAGGAGACACAAACCACAGAACACCCTGATAGTTTAAAAAATAATAGAATAGAAAATATCTGCAGGAGTAAGACCATAAAAAGAATCTAGCAGTTTTAAAAATGAGAAACAAACATAACTTCTAGGACTGAGCAATACTCAATGCATGGATTTAACAGTGATTAGAAACTGTGAAGAGAAGTTTAATAAACTGGAATGTGGGTCAGAGAAATTATACAGAATAAAACACAAGAAGACAAAAACACATGGAGAATACAAAAACACATGGAGAATACAGAAGAGAGGGTGTGAGATATGGAAGACAGAATAAAAAGATCTGTTACATATGTATAAGAGAATCCCCAGGGAAGAAATGGGAAGAATAACATATGAGAATTTCAGAACCAATGAAAGATACAAATCCAGATTTAAGAAGTCCAAAAATCTGATTTGTAAAAAGAAATCTATATCCAGACATGTAATAATTCAACTGCATAAAACCAAAGCAAAGAAAAATGAGATAGATTTCCTTTAAAGGAGCAACATTTTGCCTGACAGCTGACTCAATAGCAACAGTGGAAATTATAAGGGAGTGGAAAACTATCTCCAATGTGCTGAAAGAAAATAAAGGTGTGCTGGTTTGAAACTAATGCCTCCCACAAAAGCCATATTCTTTAATGCAATCTTGTAGGGGCAGATTCATTAGTCTGATGATCAGGGTGGAAGCTCTGATTGAATTCTTTCCATGGAGGTGTGGACCCTGCCCATTCAGGGTGGGTCTTAATTAGATCACCTGAGTACTTTAAAGAGACTCACACAGACAGAAGAGACGACAAAACGCCCCACATGCTTGGGAACAGACAGAGATACTGAGAGGTGCTCGGAGATGCGTGGAGATGCAGACAGAAGGACGATCGGAGATGTTAATTTAAGAGATGAAGCCCAAAGTTTGTCCCAGAGAAGCTAAGCGAGAAATGCCCTGGGAGAAAGACGCAAGGACGCACAGGAGTTGAGAGAGAGGAGCCCAGAGGCATTTTGGAGAAAGCCATTTTTTAAACACAACCCAGGAACAAAGGACCAGCAGACACCAGGCATGTGCCTTCATAGATGAAAGAGGTGTTCTGGATGCCATCAGCCATTCTTCAGTGAAGGTATCCTCTTGTTGATGCCTTAGTGCGGATACTCTTAGGGCCTTAGAATTGTAAATTTGTAACCTAATAAATCCCTTTTATAAAAGCCAATTCATTTCTGGTATTTTGCATAATGGCAGCTCTAGCAAACTAGTCGAGTTAGAATTCTTTATGGAATTAAAAGATATTAAAGTACATAACAATTAAAATATGTGGTAGAAATAGATGACAATAGAATACTTCCCAGTTATTATAGCTGCATAATAAACTCCAAAACTTAATTGCTAAAAAACAACCATTTACCACATTCATGGATTCTGTGGGTCAAGAATTCAGCTGGACACAGCCAAGATGGCTTGTCTCTGCTCCCTAATGCCAGGGGCCTGGAATCATGAAAGTTCATTAACTCACATTTCTAGCACCTGATATTGGCCAAAGGCCTGAGGTCTGTTCCTCTTCATGTGTGCCTGTTCATGTATCTTTCCATGTGGGCAAGTTTGGGCTTCCTTACAGCAAGGTGTCTGGGTTCCAAAGACAGCAAGAAGAAAAGTGCAAGGAAGAGAGATTAAGCAAGCACAGGTGGAATTCTATTAGTTGAGGCAATCATGAAGTCCCACTCAGATTCAAGCGAAGAGGAAATATTCTGTCTTTTGATGGGTGTGTGGTAAGCTTTTAGAAAAGCATGTGGAACGAGAAATACTGCTGTGGTCATTTTTGGAAAATAAAATCTGACAAAAGGTAAAAGTAATGGTTAAACTTTCATTTTACATAATCTGAGTAGACATGTTTTAATACAGGGTAATACTTAAAAGAAACCGCTAAACTAGTAGAGGAAAAAAAATGTGTGTAGCTAAAGAAAGCAGAAACCATACCATTTATTTAAGGGATAATTACCATAAGGAATTGGTTTAAACAGGTGTTGGGAGAACTGAAAATGTCAGAAAGGGTCACAAGTATCATGGAAACAGCAAGTGCAGGAAGCAGTTGCCGATGCTATTGGCTGTGGGAATAAAGGGAAGAGGGCAGGATTATTAGAACCTAGAATCCTAGAAGAGATGCTCTGCAGAGTGCCAGAAAAAAGCCAGTAGTGCCAGACAAAGCTGGATCTTGGGAACCAACCACAGCTGCAGGGAGGACAGTTGTGCTTAAGTGATGATGACACGATCAGGAACAAATGGGAGGGGGATAAGTCTCTTTTTCCACCTCAAACCTACCAGTCTCCTTTTAGTGTCCTCTATTTGTGGAACCTTAAAAGAAGCCAAATGGCAAAGGAGAAATGCAGTTTGAAAAGTCCCAGTCCCAAAGTCCCATAATATAGAAGGGCGAGTATGGAGTTGAGAGACAATTAATAACTGACACAAATGGAATAAAATAAATAAAAAATTATAAAGGTAGGAAAACAGAAAAAAAATCATAAACAGGCTGGACAAATATAAACACAAAATAAGGTGGGCAGAAATAAATCCAAATATAATTACACTAATGTAAAGGGACTGAGTGCTCCAGTTAAGAGACAAAGATTGTCAGATTGGATTAAAAAATCCATACTCTATGCTGTTTACTAGACACGTGTCTAAAACACAAGAATACAGAAAGACTGAAAGATGGAGGATAGTTATTCCAACAAAATATCAACCCAAAGTTGGTATAGCTGCACAGAAGAGAGATGTTAAGGGACAAAGTATTACAGAAATACACATCATAGTGATAAAGCTTCAAATCCCTAGGACAATATAACAAGTTAAAATTCACATGCACGTAATAACTTAGCTTCAAAATATATCAAGCAGAAACTGCTAAATAAGGAGAAAGAGGTAAATCACAACCATAGTGGATGATTTCAACACAGCTCTCTAAGTAACTGATAGAAGATCAGTTAGGACACAGATTTACATAACAATTAACAAATGATCTAAAAGATGTGAGTGGAATACTACTCCTAATCACTACAAAATATACTTTTCAAATGCACAGAACTTTTATAAAAATTAATCATGTTCTGGACTACAAAGGAAGTTTCAACCGATTTCAAAGGTCTGAATTTAGAAAAGTCACTTTTTTTTCTTACCAAAATGCAATTAAACTGAAGGTAAAATAAAAAAAAATTACTAGAAAAGCCCCATGTTGAAATTAAATACTCTCCTAAATAACTCAAAGGTCAAAGAAGAAATCTGATTGATAGTGAGAAAATATTTTAACTGAAATTTAATTAAAAAATTTTAAGAATCAAGTCCACAAAATCTGTGGAATCTGACTAAAACAAATTTATAAGTTTGTTATAAAAAGGAGGTATTTACAACTTTTACATACATGGAAAAGAAGACAAGCCTGAAAATGAATGAGTGCATCCATCTCAAGAAGCTAGAGACAAGAACAGTAAAATCAACCTCCCCACAAATAAAAAAATGTCAATAATATTGATCAGGAGAAATTAATGGAATAGGAAGAAAATGTACAACAGAGAGGCTCAATAAAACTAAAATCTGGATCTTAGAAAAGACATTAATTAAACTGTCCCTATTTGAAGTTTAAGATTATGTAAAAAATCCAGAAGAATCTGCAAATAAATTATGAGAATCATTAGAGAGTTTAGCAGTTTCCAGATATAAAAAGATTACAGAGAAATTGATTATATTTTATACACAAACAACAGTTAAAAAATGTGGGCTAGGCAACCTGGATTATCACTTAGAAACTTTAAGAGGGACAAATTATATATTTAAAAGCATGGGAAGGCATTAGAGAACTGATAAGTGAGTGAAGAATTACTATTTGTGAGAAGATGGAAATTCAAAAAAGGTGAACCCTCATCTGGGGTCACTTGTGACCTCAGAGAATTTGCATTACTTGCAAGGAGCCACTGAAGCTGAGCAGAACTAAGGGGTTCAGGAGTCAAAATATAGAGTCCGGGTGCTGGCCAAGGGATAAGGGTTGTAGTAACCCTACCCTGCCCTTTGGAACCCTGCAGGGTTGTAGCCTAGCAATACAGGTGAACAGGAAGTAAGAGTACTAGCACAATCTACACTACCCGAAATCTTTGTCTTTGAAAGTGGATCAAATATTCCTGCCCAGGTGCTTGTCAGAAGCAAATGCAAAACCCAATGAAGGATGAAAATATCATCCCTGAGCATCAAATTATTTCTACAAGCAAATTTTCAAATTACAACATTGGCACACAATTAAAGATACCCAGACATACAAGAACAAGACAATAAGTACGAGGACTAGCAGAACAAAAGAATAAAAACAGGACTCACAGGAGGGTTTCAGATCCTTGAATTATTGGACACAGACTATATGCTTTTCATGTTCAAGTACATAAAAGAGGGACAATTTGGCAAGAGATCTGGAAACTGCAAGTAACATAATTGCATATTTGCAATTAGAAATTTGATAACTGAAATTACAAAGAGCTAAAAATTATCAAGACATTCTCATAGAACAATAAACTGGGAGGATCTGCTCTGCAAAACAGAGAATTAGGTACAGTGATAAAGACAGTATGCTACTGGCAAAGGGACAGAGAAGACCTATGCATATATGGACATAATATATGACTGTGATAGTACTGCAAAGTGGAGAAAGAACCGACTCCCACCATACACAAATTAATTCCTCATGAATTCAAAAACCTAATGTGAAAGGCAAAACTAAAGCTTTTAGAAGACAACATAGGAAATTATCTTTATGATCTGGGGGAGGGAAGAGTTTTTAAAAACAAGTCACAAAAAAGCCTAAAACAAAATATTGGTATGTCTCACTACATAAACATTAACAAATTTCTTTTCATCAAACAACAGCATAAAAAGAGGGAAAGGCAATACACAGAGTAGAAGATATTTGTAAGTATATAACCATCAAAAGACAGGCCATCTCAAGATCTTTTACAAATCAATGAGGGAAAAAGATTGCCAAGCTAACAGAAAATTGGGCAGAAGACTTGCCAAGCCACTATACAAAAAAGAAAATCCAAATGGTCAATTAATTTTATGAAAAGGTGCTCAACCTCACTAGTACCTTGGGAAATGCCAAAGTAAAATTCAATGTGATACAACTGCACAGCCACCAGATTGGTTAAATTTAAAAATTTGATAACACTAGTGTTGATCAAGAGGTAGAGAAAAGTCACTGTTGCTTAGGAAAAAACTGTATTATCTAATAAAATTTAAGATATAAATACCCCACGACCCAACAATTCCACTCCTAGATATATACTGTATAGAAACTCTTACAGATTTGTGCTAGGAGATACTTACAATAATAATTGTGGAACTGTAACTGGCCCAAACTAAAAAATTAACAATTATCCACAAGTCAATAGAGTGAATAAATTGTGGTGTAATGCAAGGGTAAATTATTCAGTAATGATAAATGAAATACAGCTACAGGCAACAACATGAATGAATCACAAAACTTAATACTGAATGAAAGAAGAGGACCACAAAAGAATACATAAAGTGTAATTCTGAAGTTTCAAAAACAGGCAAAAGTAAACATAGATGGTGTGCCAGTTTGGATATATTATATTGCTCCAAAAGCCATGTTTTAATCCAATCTTGCAGGATATTTGGATTTGGTTGTTTCCATGGAGATGTGACTTACCCAACTGTAGGTGAAACATTTTGATTAGATATTTCCACGGAGGCGTAGGCCTGGCCCATTCAGGATGGGTCTTAAGTAACTCACTGGAGTCCTGTAAGAGAGCTCACAGACAGAAGGAGCTCAGAGCAGCTGAGCGAGACTTCTGGAGAGACCGAGATGCTTGCTGATGCTTAGAGATGGATGGAGATATGGACAGAAGGACGTTTGGAGGTGCTAAGCTAAGATGAAGCCCAGAGTTTGTCCCAGAGGAGCTAAGAGAAACCCAGAAACATTTTGGAGAATGCCATTTTGAAACACAACCCTGAACTAAAAGGAAGAGCAGATGCCAGCCACGTGCCTTCCCAGCTGACAGGTGTTCCAGACGCCATCGGCCGTTCTTCAGTGAAAGTATCTTCTTGTTGATGCCTTAGTTTTGGACACGTATGGCCTTAGGACTATAAATTTGTACAAAATCAACCTCCTTTATAAAAGCCAGTCGAATTCTGGTATTTTGCATTCTGGCAGCATTACCAAACCAGAATAGATGGTAAAACCATAATCTAAAAATAAGGAAAATTATCACAAAAGGCAGGACTATATGTGGGAGCTGGTTGTGATTCAGAAGGGACACATAGGGAGCTGCTGGGCTGCTGTCAAATGTTCTATTCTTGACTTGAGGGTATTTGGTAGTTACTTGAAAATTATTCCTTAAATTGCCATATTTATGCTTTATGTATTCGTTTGAATATATTATCTAAATTAAAAAGAAGATGCCTAGGGATGGCAAGATAAAAATGAACACTACCTACTGATTACTTAGGCTATAAGAACTTTTCGATTTGTTTTTGAATCTGTGAAAAGTAATTAGTCAAACCCATACATGGGGCTTGTATACTAAAAGATCTGGTATTTGCAATCATGACAAGTTTATGATTATATTCACTGTAGTTGAAAGAAATATTAGGTTAAGAGATTTTTCCTCAAGATCTCAAGAGAATAATTTTTTTTTTCCCTGTCTTCATTTGTACTAATTATAAAATAGTGGACTCTAAACAGTCATTTTTTTATGGCTTGTCACTGGCATCACCAGGAAGTATCATAATAATAAAGAATGAAAACAAAGATACACATCTACTTTCAAGTTCTACCTTTGGTAAAATTTATGAGAAGCTTACAGGTAACATAATTGCTTTGAACTCTAACCCCAACTAGTAGTCTGGGATTTACCTGACCTTTAAGTTTTTCATGGTCACTACCATTTTCCCCCAGCTGTTTTAACAGAATTTCTAGGTCAAAAGCACTTCGTAGTAATATTCCTCTACCACCCAGTGATGGTTGTATCTACCTGACCGCAACATTTGAAAATTAGGGAACACTAAAGCAATATTACTGACAAAATGAGTACCAGAATCAGAATTTTTGGAGTCAACTATGGAACATGATTAATAAAGATATTGTCAATTTCTTAATTTATTTTTAATACAAAAAAATTACTCAGTGGTACATACAAAATCAAATCATTAATTTTTACATCTGGTATTTCAATCACCAACAGTATACCACAGTACAAAATAAACAAAACAATAAGAAAAACTGTCATTAACTTTAGCCTGGCTTTCTGGCTTAGAGAACTATAGACAAGAAATGATGGAAATAACTGTTACCTACAGAAAAAAAAATCAATTACAAAACGGTTGCAGATTTTAATCCCAAAATGCAATTAACATTTGTTGATTTTGTTTATATATTGATAACATGGTTCTAAATTTACATCTAAAGGGATCTGGAGACTTAGGTCAATACAAGCAAGCTATCAGATCATCTTTGGGGATGGATGAATGGCTTCCTGGAATATACTAGTTACTGTCCAAAAGCAAACAAAATGAAAGGGGGAAAAAGGTTTCTTATACAAAAGTCTTTTTATAATTTCTAGCTTCTAAAGTTCTAAGTCATAGAGCTTTGATCTTCCTGGATTCAATTTAAGTACAATTAATTTTAGCATTAAACTTGAAATAGGCACAAAGGGAGACAGGAGGATACAGTGAACAAAAATTAATTGCTTATTAATAGCTATTTCTTTTAAACCTATCCTGTCTACTTCTTTCTACATCTCAGTATACAGAGTATTCTTTATACAAATTCACCCCTAACCCAAATATTTTCCCAAGTGGATGTTTTAATATGATACTTTTACAAAAGAATGAAACATTCCAGCTCGCTGACAAAGTAATTTAAGCTATTTGTAAATGGAATAAAAGGAAAGTAAATACAGAGTATAAAGGATGCCAGATTGAAATAATACTGATGTGAATCTTCTTTTTAATTTATCAAAGCACCTATTAATGAGATGAATAGAGGGCAGAAGAAAAGCAGAGAGGGACAAATTCCTGCAGCTATAAAATATTAATTATTTTAGAATGCATGATAGCCTTAGAAATAAAAGAACCATTTGCTCTTCTCACTGAATTTACAGTGAATATACTTTATATCATTTTAATGAAAGCACACATATGAACATCTATAATAGTTCATATCAAAAAACAGGAAGTTTTAATCAATAAAGACCTAAAAAAATAAATTTTTATCTTAGTCAATTTCTCCCTCTCTGGGAATGGAAAATAAAATAAGCTTCTTTTAAAAATAAAAATGATATATATTTTTACTGTCCCTTAGACTGCTAGAAGAAAAGAAAATCAAGACTCAACTAGTGATGATTTTTTTAATTTCTAGTTTTCATCTATTTCTAAGGACACTCTTCACAAAACCTTTTAGTCTTATATACTATGGAAATCAGATTTAGCATTTCAAATAAAATAACACATACTGAAGAATCAAATGTTTAGCCAATTATCTGTTCACATTAATGGGTTCTCTAAGAGGCTTGCCAGAGTCCAAGTTAACATGTATCATTTGACCTACTGCTCATGGCTTACAACACTGATGCTACCAACAGGAAAAATGATTTTGGAGTGACAGTGATGTACAGAAAACTGGTTAAACAACAGAGGTACCAGGAAAGTAAATGTGAACTGCACAATTTACAGTATGATATTGGTCTTAAATTTTCTTTCCTTTAGTATCTTTATCTGGCCTTGGTATGAAGTTGATGTTTGCCTCATAGAATGAATTAGGGATGTTCCCTACTCTTCAATTTTTTTGGAAGAGTTTGAGCTGGATTGTTATTAATTCAATTTGGAATGTTTGGTGAAATTTCCTGGTGAAGCCACCTGATTCTGGGCTTTTCTTTGTAGGAAGCCTTTAATAAAATTTACCGATTCAATCTCTTTACTAGTTATTGGTTTGTTGAGATCTCCTGTTTCTTTTTGAGTCAGTGTAGGTAGTTTTGTCTTTCTAGGAAG
Organism: Choloepus didactylus; assembly: GCF_015220235.1. Classification (NCBI taxonomy): domain Eukaryota; kingdom Metazoa; phylum Chordata; class Mammalia; order Pilosa; family Megalonychidae; genus Choloepus; species Choloepus didactylus. The sequence goes on from NC_051309.1 coordinate 71,271,605, forward strand.
TTGCCTATTTAATCTAGTTTTTTAATTTGTGGGCATACAGTTGCTCATAGTATCCTCTTATAGCCTTTTTATTTCAGTGGGGTCAGCAGTAATGTCCCCCTTCTCATTTAAATTTTAGTTATTTATGTCCACTTTTTGTCTTTGTCAGTATAGTTAATACTTGCCAATTTTATTGATCTTTTCAAAGTAACAATTTTGGTTTTGTTTTTTTCTATTGTTTTTTTATCCTCTATTTCACTCATCTCCATTGTAATCTTTGTTATTTCCTTCCTTCTTTTTATTTGGATTTAGTTTCTTCTTCTTCTGCTAAATCCTGCAGTTTTGCATTAGGTCTGAGTTGAGATATTTTCCTTTTTTAATGTGAGCATTTAGAGATATGTTTCCTTCTCATCACTGCCTTTGCTGCATCCCATAAGTTTTCATATGTTAAGTTTTCATTTTCATTCATCTCAAGATATTTCCTCATTCCCCTTGTGATTTTTTCATCCACGCATTAATTTCCACTTCTCCCTGTTATTAATTTCCACTTCTCCTTCTGTTATTAATTTCTAGTGTCAATCCACAGTGGTTAGAAGATATACATTGTGTGATTTCAATAATTTTTAATTTATTGAGACTTCTTTTGTGATCTAACATATGGTATATCCTGAAGAATGGTCCATGTAAACTAGAGAATATGTGTATTCTGTTGCTATTGGGTAAAATGTTCTATGTATGTCTGTTAGGTCTAGTTGGTTTAGAGAATCATTCAAATCTTCTGTTTCCTTATTGATATTCTGTCTAGATGTTCTATCTATTATTGAAAGTGATATGTTAAAGACTCCTATTATTAATGTAGAACTGACTAGTTTTCCTTCAAATCTGTTTCATATATTTTGTGGTTCTGCTGTTAAGTGAAAAATTTTTTATAATTGTTATGTGTTCTTGTTGAACTGACTGCTGTATCAGTTTATAATGCCCTTCTTTGTCTTTTGCAAGTTTTTTTTTCTGCTTTGTTTTTTTTTAAATTCAGTTTTATTGAGATATATTCACATGCCATACAGTCATCCATGGAGTACAATCAACTGTTCACAGCACCATCATATAGCTGTGCCTTCATCACCCCAATCCATTTTTGAACATTTTCTTTACACCAGAAAGAATAAGAATAAAAATAAAAGTAAAAAAGAACACCTAAACCATCCCCCCCATCTCACCCTATTTTTCATTTAGTTTTTGTCCCCATTTTTCCACTCATCCATCCATACACTGGATAAAGGAGTGCGATCCACAAGGTTTTCACAATCATACTGTCACCCCTTGTAATCTACATTGTTATACAATCATCTTCAAGAGTCAAGGCTACTGGGTTGGAGTTTGATATTTTCAGGTATTTACTTCTAGCTATGCCAGTGCATTATCACCTAAAAAGGGTTATCTGTAAAGTGTGTAAGAATGTCCATCAGAGTGACCTCTTGGCCCCATTTGAAATTTCTCAGCCACTGAAATTTTATTTCATTTCGCATCCCCCTTTTGGCCAAGAAGATGTTCTCTAATCCCATGATGCCAGGTCCAGATTCATCCCCAGGAGTCATATCCTTCATTGCCAGGGAGATTTACACCCCTGGGACTCAGGTCCCACATAGGGGGTCAGGCAGTGAGATCACCTACCAATGGCTTAGTTAGAGAGAGAGGGCTACATCTGAGCAATAAAGAGGCACTCAGGGAGACTCTTAGGCACAATTATAAGCAGGTTTAGCCTCTCCTTTGCAGTAAGAGCTTCATAGGGGCCAGCCCCTAGACAGAGGGCCTAGCATATCAAGCTGTCAGTCCCCAATGTTTCTGAGAACATCAGCAACAATCCAAGTGAAGAAGCCCAACACATCTGCATCCTCCCCCAGCTCTTCGGGGGGGCCTGAATATATATTTTTACTCTGCCCAAATTACTTTGGGATATGTGCAACAGTTTTTGATATAAAATCTATTTTATGTGATATTAGTATAGCCATACAAACTCTCTTTTCATTACTACTTTCATGGTATATTTTTTTCCATACTTTCCCTTTCAACCTTCTGTCTTTGAGTTCAAGGTGAATCTCTTTTAAAACAGAGTTGGGCTGTGCTTTTTACATCCATTCTCACAATCCATGCCATTTGCCTGGAGATTTTAATCCCATTGACATTTTGCTATTTGGTCTTTTCAATTCATACCTTTTTGACCAGCAATTCTTCTGTTAATGTCTACTTTCATATTTATTTTATTTTTTGTATTGCACTGTATTGAGTCCCTTCTCATTTATTTTTGGATATATTCTTCATGGCTATATGGAGTTACAATGTAATATCCTAAATCTGTAATAATCACTATTGATTTCATACCAACTGTTTCAGTTTGCTAAAGCTGCCATTGGGGATTTATTAGTTTACAAATTTACAGTTCTAAGGCCATGAAAAATCCCAATTATGGCATCAACAGAATATCTTCTATGAAGAAAGGCTGCTGGCATCTGGTATACCTGTGTCACATGGATGGTGTATGCTGGTCCATCTCTCCTGGGTTTCATGTTTTCAATTTCTGGCTTCAGTGGTGCCCTCAGCTCCTCTAGGTACTGTTTCTCTCTCAGCTATCTCTGGGTGTTTCTCTGAGCTCTCTAGCTTTTTCTTTTATCCTCATAAAGGACTCCAGTAAAGGATTAAGAGCCACATGGAATTGGGTGGGTCACATCTCAATTGAAACAACCTAACCAAAAGGTCTCACCCCCAATAGATCTGCACCCACAGGAATGGATTAAAAGAACAGGGCCTTTTCTGGGGTACATAACAACTTTAAACTGGCACACACCAACTTAACTTCAATAACATACACATGCACTGCTCCTATACTCCTTAATCCCCATTTTTTTTTTTTTGAACTGTTACAAATTATATCTTTGGACATTGTATGTCCACAACCCCATATATAGATTTATCATTATGTTTTAGGCATTTGAGTTTTTAAACCTGTAAGTTGTAAGAAGTGGAATTACATACCAAAAAATGCAATTAAATATAATTTACATTTATAATTACCCAAATGGTTACTTTTTCAAAGGTCTTTCTTATTCCACTTTGATCCATTTGCCTTTCAGTCTGCAGGACTCCCTTTAGCATTGCTTGTAGGGAAGATCTAATGGTAACGAACCTCCCTCAGCTTTTATCTGGGTATATCCGAACCTCTCCTGTTTTTGAAGAAAGTATTGCTAGTTATAAAATTCTTGGTTGGCAATTGTTTTCTCACAGCACTTTAAGGATTTCAACTTATTGTCTCCTTACCTCCATGGTTTTTGATGAGAAATCGTTCTCTCAGTTTACTTAGGATTCCCTTTTTACATAACACATTGCTTTTCTCTTACATTTTCAGAACTCTCTCCTTGTCCTTTGCATTTGCAGTTTGACTACTACATGTCTGTGCATATTTCTCTTAAAGTATATCCTGTTTGGTGTTTGATGAGTTTCTTGTATGTGCATATTCTTTTTTTTTTTTTTTTTTTTGCCAAGTTTGGGAAGTTTCCCAGTCATAATTTCTTTGCATATTCCTTCTGCTCCTCCTCTTCTTCTCCCTCTGAGATTCTCATACTGTATATCTTGGTATGCTTAATAGTGTCCCACAAGTCTCTTAAATTATTTTAACCTAATCAATGTACAATCAATGGCTCTCAATATAATCAGAGTTGTGCACTCATCACCACTATCAATTTTTAGAACACTTTCATTGCTCCAAAAAAAAAAAAAACCTCCTCCCCCATACTCCCCTATTATTGACACTCAGCATTAGTATGGCACTTTTGTTACAATTGATGAAAGAATATTAAAATATTACTGTTAGCTATAGTCCACATTTTGCAATTACATGTATTTTTTCCCATATAACACTCCATTAGAAAACACTTCTAATGGTGACTATATTTGTTCTACGTTCCATGGAAGGACATTCCTTTATTGTAATGGACACCACATTCATTGTCCACAACAGCATTCACTAGTCTATACTTTCCCTTTTAGTGACATACATGACCCTAAAAATTCCCCCTTATCAACTACAATCACATGCACAATTTAGCAACTGTTAATTGCACTCACAATAATGTGCTCCATTACCTCTGTCCATTATCAAACATTTACAAAAAATACCTTATTAAAAATTCTGCACACATTAAGCATCAGCTCCCCATTCTCTTCCTCCTTCTATCTCCTGATAGCCTATATTCTGAATATTAACTCCATGAGTTTGCTCATTATAATTAGTTCTATATTATTGAGATCATACAATATTTGTTCTTTTGTGTCTGATTTATTTCACCTAACATAATATCCTCAAGGTTCATCCACATCATCCATGTATCAGATATTCATTTCTTCTTACAGCTGAATAATATTCCATTGTATGTATATACCACATTTTCGTTAACCATTCATTAATGGGCAAGTTGGGTTGTTTCCATCTTTTTGGCAGTTGTGAATAATGCCACTATGAATTTTCATGTACAAATGTCTGTTCACATCCCTTCTTTCGTTCTTCTGAGTATATATCTAGCCAGCAGGGATTGTGGGTCTATGGCAATTCTACACTTTCGTTTCTGAGGAACTGTCCAGCAGTATCCACACAGTAGCTGTACATTTGTCTTTTTACGCTTTTAGTTACTCTTACTGATAATCTTCATTTCTACACTCTCTTCCAAGCTTCTTCCTATTTTTTCCATTCAGCCTGCAGAACTCCCAAAATTATTTCTTATAGGGATGTCTCTTATTAATGAACTCTCTGTTTCTGTTTATCTGTGAATATTTAAAATCTCCCTCATTTTGAAGAAAGAGTTTTGCTAGATAAGGAATTCTTGACTGACAGTTTTTCTTTTTTGATACCTTAAATATAACATACCACTGCCTTCTTGCCTCCATGGTTTCTGATGAGAAATTGGAAACTTAATATTGAGTGTCTCTTGTATGTGATGGATTACTTTTCTCTTGCTGCTTTCAGAATTTCCTCTTTATCTTTGGTATTTGGCATTCTGATTAGTGTCTTGGAGTAGGTCTATTTGGATTTATTCTGTTTGGAGTTTGTTGCACTTCTGGACATGTATATTTATTATCTTTCAGAAGAGCTGGTAAATTTTTGGCCATTATTTCCTCAAATATTTTCTGCTCCTTTATCCTTCTCTTCTCCTTTACCCATGATATGTATGCTTGTGCACTTCATGCTGCCATTCAATTCCAAAGACCTTGCTCAAATTTTTCCATTCTTTTCTCTCTCTGTTATTCTGTCTGTAAGATTTCAGATGTCCTGTGTTCTAGTTCATTGATCCTTCTTCTGCCTGTTCAAATCTACTGTTGCATGCCTCTATTGTATTTTTAATCTTATCTATTGTGCCTTTCATTCCATGAATCATTTTTCTTGCATGCTTTCAAATTCTTCTTTATGCTCACCCTGTGTCTTCTTTTTATTAATGTATATAATTTTTTATGAGATTTGTTCACATACCATACAACTATCCAAAGATCCAAAGTGTACAATTAATGCCCATGGTACAATCATACAGCTATGCATCCATCACAATTATTTTTTTTCAATTTTTAGAACATTTTCATTACTCCAGAAAAGAAATAAAGACAAAAAAAGGAAACTCAAATCCTCCCATACCTGTAAGCAACCCCCTCCATTATTGATTCATACTTATGGTATAGTACATTTGTTACTCTTGATGAAAGAATGTTAAAATACTACTAACTATAGTATATAGTTTGCAATAGGTATATTTTTTTTCCTGTATGCCTATTATTAACATCTATTTATAGTGTCATACATTTGTTCTAGTTCATGAGAGAGATTTCTAATATTTGTATAGTTAATCATGGACATTGTCCACAAGATCACTGTTTTATACACTCCATCCTTTAACCTCCAACTTTCCTTCTGTTGACATACGTGACTCTGAGCTTACCCTTTCCACCACAATTCACACACCTTTCTGCACTGTTAATTATTCTCACAACATGCTACTATCACCCTGTCCTTTCGAAATATTTAAGTTCACCCTAGTTGCACATTCTGCTCATATAAGCAACCGCTCCCCATTCTTTAGCCTCATTCTATATCCTGGTAACTTATATTTCATGTCTATGAGTTTACATATTATAATTAGTTCATATCAGTGAGACCCTGCAATATTTGCCTTTATGTGGCTGTCTTATTTCACTCAATATGTGCCCTCAAGATTTCTTCATCAACCATTCTTTTAAGATGGTTTTGTTCAAACACTATACATTCTGTCCTAAGTAAACAATCGTCGGTTCCCCGTATTAGTCACGTATTTATGTATTGAGCACCATTGCCACTTTCTATATAAGGACATTTCTTCCACAAAGATGGAGGAAGAGTCAAAGAAGGCAGATAGGCAAAAGAAAAAGGCAAGAGAAAGAGAGAAAAACAAACAAACAAAAAAACTTGATAGCTAGAAGGTGACAAAAGGAAAGATAGCATTAACCTAAAGTAGAATAGTCAGACAACATCATCAATGCCAGCAGTCCCATACCCTTCCCCTATTCCACCCCCCACCCCCCATGCATTAGCTTTGGTATATTGCTTTTGTTACATTAAAGGAAGCATAATACAATGTTTCTGTTAATTCTAGCCTCTAGTTTGCATTGATTGTATTTTCCCCCCCAATCCTACCCTATTTTAACACCTTGCAATGTTGACATTCATTTGTTCTACCTCATGTAAAAACATATTTGTACCTTTTATTACAATCATTGAGCACCCTAGGTTTCCCTGAGTTACACAGTCCCAGTCTTTATCCTTCGTCTTTTGTTCTGGTGTCCCACATGATCCAAGCCTTCCTCTTTCAACCATATTCACAGTCATCTTTGTTCAGTGTACTTACATTGCTGTGCTACTATCCTCCCAAAACTGTTTTTCCAAACCTCTCACTCCTGTCTTTCCTTTCTGTTTGCAGGGCTTCCTTTAGTGTTTCCTGTAGACCAGGTTTCTTGTTCACAAACTCGGTCATTGTCTATTTGTCAGAGAATATTTTAAGCTCTCCCTCATATCTGAAGGACAGTTTTGCCGGATATAGGATTCTTGGTTGGTGGTTTTTTCTCTTTCAGTATCTTAAATATATCACCCCACTTCCTTCTTGCCTCCATGGTTTCTACTGAGAAATCCACATGTAGTCTTATCAAGCTTCCTTTGTATGTGATGGATCTCTTTTCTCTTGCTGCTTTCAGGATTCTCTTCATCTTTGACATTTGATAATCTGATTATTAAGTGTGTTGGCATAGGCCTATTCAGATCTATTCTGTTTTGGGTACATTGCACTTCTTGGATCTGTAATTTTATGTCTTTCATAAGAGATGGGAAATTTTCATTGATTATTCCTCTATTATTGTTTCTGCCCCTTTTCCCTTCTCTTCTTCTTCTGGGACACCAACGACACGTACATTCCTGCTTTTTGTTTTGTCCTTAAGTTCCTGGAGACATTGCTGGTATTTTTCCATTCTTTTTTCTATCTGTTCTTTTTTGTGTTTTTCAGGTGCCTTATTGTGCAGTTCCTGAGTCTTTTCTTCTGCCTCTTGAGATCTGTTGTATGTTTCCATTGTGTATTTCATCTCTTGTGTTGTGCCTTTCATTTCCATAGATTCTGCCAGTTGGGTTTTTTTGAACTTTCAATTTCTACCTTATGTATGCCTAGTGTTTTCATTATACGTTTCTCTCTTTTGCCATATCTGCTCTAAACTCCTTGAATTGACTTTAGTATTAGTTGTTTAAATTCCTGTATCTCAGTTATAGTGTAAGTTTATTCCTTTGACTGGGCCATAGCTTTGTTTTTCTTAGTGTAGGTTGTAGTTTTTGTTGTCTAGCCATGGTTTCCTTGGTTACCCCAATCAGGTTTTCCCAGACCAAAACAGGCTCCGGTCCCAGAGGAAGAAATATTCAGTATCCAGTTTCCCTGAGGGTGTGTCTTAGAAAATTGGTACACCCTCTGATGCCTCTGGTCACTGTGCTTTTCTGCCCAGCAGGTGGCAACCTGTCAGCCTGTAACTCCAGACTGGTGTAAGGAGGTGTGGCCCCTGGCTGTTTTCCCCCAGGCTCTGGGGTCTGGTTCTGAAATGGAAGGTGGGGTAGTAGAGCTAGGCCCCACCTCTTTCCTCTTAGAGAAGATAGATGCCCATAGGGAGAGGCCATTAGCATTTCAATGGACGCTCTCCTCCCTGTGCTGTCTCCACCTTTGTCTGGGTTAGAGTGCTGGGAACTGAAAATGACTGAGGCTTTCTCCACTGAGCTGAAACAGGGAAAGCCCCCTTTAGGGCGTCTGCAGCCACCCTCTGGATCTCCAAGGTCCGTCATCACCCAAAGCCTCTGTCTGCTTGTTGGGGATTCGTAGCTTGTATTGGGCAGTCCATGTTTGTTAATTAACACCCTAGTTGGAGCTCAGCTGAGCTGTATTCACTTGCTCGGAGAGAGCTGCTCTCTAGCACCATGAGGCTTTGCAGCTTGGGCCATGGAGGGAGGGGACTCCCAGCTTGGATCTGCAGTTTTTACTTCCAGATTTTATGCTGTGATCTCGGTCATTCCTCCCAATTCAGATTGGTGTATGATGAGTGGATGTTCATGTTTGTCCCCCTGCAGTTATTCGAAATTATTTACTAGTTGTTCCTGGTTTTTTATTAGTTGTTCCAGGGGGGACAAACTAGCTTCCACTCCTCTATGCTGCCATCTTAGATGTCCACCGTCTTCTTGGTATCATTTATCTATTTAGCCATATTTTCCTTCATCTCCTTGAATTGATTTAGGAGATTTGTTTGAAAATCTTCAAATAGTTGTTCAAACATTCTGTGTCTTCTCCAACTTGTTAATTTGCTTCTTTGGGCCATATCTTCCTGTTTCTTACTATCGTTTGCAACTTTTTTGCTGATGTCTAAGCATCTGATATCTTGATGTGTTTACTGTTAGTCATTTTCTCTCTTGCTTAGAATATTAATGTTGATTGGTTTGTTAAGTTTCCTCTTTGACACTTGGCTCAACTTATTCTAGAGCTTTAGAATTGGCCTCTGTTTAACTGATTACAACAGGACCAGGGTAACACAAAGGGGGTGCAGACCATTTTCAAAGGAAGATGCCAAACAGTTTTTGTTTTTTTTTTCCACCTCCTTGAAGCTGTGCTTTCCTGGTCTGCCCAGCAGATCACAGTCTTTGGGAAACCTTTCGCTGCAGCCCTGAGTAGGGAGTGGATTTTTTTCAACCTCCACCAAGCATTGGTGAAACAGTGACCATGGGGACTCCTTTTCTGTGCAAGCTAGAACTGTGACTCAGAGTCAGAACCTAGCAGTAAAAACTCTTTGGTGAGAAGCCACACTCAGCACTCAACTATGCCCCCCACCCCTCCCTGTTCCTGGAGAGAAAGACTTTCATACTCCTCCCTTTTAAAATGTCTATCTCATTATTGAGATTCTCATACTGTTCATTTTTTCCTGACATCCTTTACTTCTTTCCCTGTATTTTCCTTCATATACTTGAGCATATTGAAGATCACTTTTTAAATGTCTTTGGTCTTTGTTAGTTTTCTGGATTTTTATCCTCTTCCTTTGGACTGGCCATCATTTCCTATTTCTTTGTCTTGTAATCTTTTGTTGAACACTCTTATGTTTTAATATTTTAAAATGTTAATAGCGATTTAATCCCTGAGATATCTGTTTTTTGAGTTTGCATACAGGTAGTGTTGAGATTTTTTGAGTGTCAAGAATAAGAAAACCAAACCAATCACTGCAAAAAACATCTTTCAAACTGGCTTTGAATTGGCTGGTGCTTTTCTTCAGAGTTCAGCCCTCCTGTTAAGGTCAGCCAAAGGCAAATTCAAATGCAAGGTCCTCCTGCCTTTTTTTTTTTTTAATTCAGTTTTACTGAGATCTATTCACATACCATACAATCATCCATGGTGTACAATCAGTTGTTCACAGTACCATCATATAGCTGTGCATTCATCACCCCAATTTTTGTATTTTCCTTATTCCAAAAAGAAAAATGAGAATAAAAACAAAAGAAGAACACCCAACACATTACATCCCCCTCATCCCACCCTGTTTCATTAGATTTTACCCCATTTTTCTACTCTTCTGTCCATACACTGGATAAAGGAAGCGTGAGCCACAAGGTTTTCACAATCACATGGTCACACCATGTAGCTACATAGTTGTGCAGTCATCTTCAAGAATCAAGGCTACTGGGTTTGCAGTTTGACAGTTTCAGGTATTTCCTTCTAGCTATTCCGATACACTAAAAACTAAAAAGAGTTATCTATACAGCGCGTAAGAATGCCCTCCAGAGTGACCTCTTGACTTCATTTGAAAATCTCTCAGCCACTGAAACTTTGTTTCATTTCACTTCCCCCTTCTGGTCAAGATTTTCTCAGTCCCATGATGCCGGGTCCAGATCATCCCTGGGAGTCTGTCCCACATTGCTAGGAAGATTTACAATCCTGGGAGTCATGTCCCATGTAATGGGAAGGGCAGTGAGTTCACCTGCCAAGTGCCTCCCTGCCTTTTTGGGCCTGAGTCTTGTCTTGGACTTGTGCTTCATAGTGGCCTTAGGAGTTTCCCTGCTTACAGGAATTGAATGCCCCTCTACTCTCTAGGAAACGGACCTTCTCCCTCTCCCAAGTGCTCCACAACAGGACTTAAAGCAGGTAAGCCTTTTTCCCAGGCCACCTTACTCAATTGTTTCTTACTCAACCTTAGCTGCCTAAGCTGCTTTTGGCTGGAGCTCAAATTGACGGGGGCAGAGGGCAAGCAGGAGAAGACTTTTCCAGAAGGAACAAGGGTAGGGATCCACAAAGGTAGTGCCGGCTGGCTCCACACTGCCCTGGGGAGGGGATAAGACCAGCCAGCGAGGGTTCTAAGAGTTTCTTCTTCTATGGGTCTTTAAAGCTGTGTTTTCTTGATTTGGCACTTGCCCAGAAAGTGCAGCCCTTAATTGTTTTTTGTAGTTTTGAGGAAGGGTACTACTGTCTTTGAAGACTCCTCTGCCTCTTGCTTGGAACTATGGAGCTGGGCCCCCAGTGATCTGAAGTAGCTGATCAAAAGCAGTGATCAGCAATCTGACTGCACAAACCTGGATCTTGGGGAACTAGGTCTTAATATCCTAGCTTGGCATCAGCAAGCTGCACCAGGGGCCAGGGTGAGTACCTCCAGCTGCAATACTGGGGGATAGGTGAAAGTAGCCATGGCCTGGAGAGTGCAGTTCATCAGTACATATGATTATTAGTCTCTTCCTCCTGCTCTTCCATAGATGCTGCAGTGTTCTACCTGACTCTGGAGTTTCAAAATAGTTGCTTCACACAGTTCCTGAAATTTAATAGTTTCACAGTTTAATAGCTGTTCTGGTGAAGGTACTGATTCCTGGAGTTACCCACACCAATATATTCCCACAATCCTCTTTCTCCTCCTTTCTTTGTGAGACCACAATGTCCCTTTCTCTGGTTCCTTTGACCAGAAACGATGGATTTTCTCTTCATTTTCTAGGGGACCTTGCTGCCATTGCCACTGCTCCTTAACTGGGGCCACCATCAGGGCAGGGCCAGGAGAGGGGAAAAAAAAATTAACCTAAAACAGACAGTTCACGTGAAATGTCAATGCTTTAGAAACTGTTTACTATTTTTCTGTTTCTGAAGAGGTCCAATTTGCATTGTGATGAAGAAGAAATTGTTCAGCTTCCCTCATTTCAGATTTCTTTGTTCTCAGATAAGAATTAGGATTGACGTGAATAAATGTCACACGTAGAAAGTCTTCTAATAATCAGAATGTCTTCTGCAGAGTATATTTTCTTTCAAAACCTGGAAAGATGATGGAAGAGTAAAGTGGAAATGGGAGTTGTAAAGTACCTAAAGATTAAAAATGGAGACCTGGAGAAAGTTGAGGTGTTTACAGTGAAATATTGTCTAAAAGAAAACGAAATGTTCTTTGATACTTGTAAATCCATGTCAGCATTCAGCTTTCTCTTTGATAAGAGAAGGCAAGGATAACAATGGAACCACAGTGGTCAAAGATACTTCCTCATCTTTCCCTGCTTCAGAAATTAACATTTTAAACTCAACACCACCTTAAAATATGCAGAGTGGGGAACTGATATGAATCTACCCAAGAATAAATAAATGCTTCCTAGAGAAAAAGTTATTAAGAACCAAGTTAGAAGTCAAAGGTAAAATTAAAAAGCATTTCAATATTCAACATTTAATTAATATTTATCAAACACCTCCTATGCTCCAAACACAAGTGGAAAAACTAATTCATATTGAGAAGAACCTCCTCGTTCCTCAAAACTGATTCTTTATTAATTATGCTTTTGTATCCAAAATTTCTAGGCCAAGAACCCAATACAGAAGGAAGAAGAGAGAGGCTGAAGAAAAATCCACACATCACATGAAGTAAAATGAAAAAAACTACCTTTATGTATCTGGTAATTGATATTTTCAAAAGGAAGATCTCTCTTTCAAAGACAGTTACTTCCTTTCTTCTGATCTTAACTACCAAAAGTAACTCACCTGGGCACCAGAATTAAACACTGTAGCACACAAGGTTAGTATCTTATCAGATAAAACCAACTTACTGGGAAACCATAGGATATGGCTGTGTAGAATAACTGGTAGATATAAATTGAAAACATGTATTTCTTTCTAAATGGGGTTTTTATTTTTCTGGGATGCAATTAAATGTATTTCCTTTACAAAACTTCCATAGCAGATCCTCTAATTCTCCTAAATTCTACCAATTCCAAAAAAAATCTCACTAGGTTTTGTTGAAATCTTATTTGACCAATTTATCAAATAGAAGAGTCATTCTAATCATCCATATAGAAGCCAAAGGCATGAAATACACTAGGAGAAGCCCTTTTCCAAATACTCAATGCCGTATTTTTGTTGCTGAAAATAAATGAACTTTGTCACCCTCCGATATCTTTTGTTTTTCCCTGATGTTATCTTTTTGCTAGCTCAAAATCAACCCATACCTGCTGGTAACATTATTCTACAAAGTTGGTAAAAGGACAAATAATACAATCACTACATCTCACAGGTATAGTTTGTGCCTGATTATAATTATTCATAGTTCTTTAAATAAAAGACTTGTTTCTCTGTCCCAGACTAGATTTATTGAGTCAAAATCTCTGGGATACTTTTTCATGCAATTTTTTTTTTTTTTTTTTAAAGACAGGCTTCCAAATTGATTTTTATGGTTATCCAATTTGGGAATTGGTTATACAATCCATTAAGAATCAAAAGATATGATCTATATTTTCCTCTTGGTCCTAATTACTTTGATGTTTGGTTTCCTCATCTGTAAAATGAAGGAGTTAGAATAGATTCCTAAAGACCTCTTAGCTCTAACATTCTATTATTCTGTGAAAACACTGAGGCCAAGAGATAGAAACTATTTGTCCAAATTAATTCACTTTCTCTACTCAGTATTTTTTACACTGTCAGATGAGCCCATCGGGTATTAAAGGAGATGGAAGATGCAGAGTTTAAAAAAAAACAAACAAAAAACTTCTTGTGGTAGCTAACAGGACCATGGGAACAAAGGGATTAATCTCAGGATTCTCCATAGAATCAGAACATGATACATATATACACATTTTATGTATGTTTTATAATATATATAAAGATTCATTATAAGGAATTGACTTATACACCGTGGGTCTGACAAGTCTGAACTTGTAGGCTGTAAGCTAGAAACTCTGATGTTGCAGTCCTTAGTCTGAATTCTTCAGAGGAAGCTTGCTGGCTGGAAATCCTGGCAAGAGCCAATGTTGTAGTCAAGACAGAAATTCTTCTGATCTCTGAAATCCTCAATTCTGGCTTTCAAGACCTCCAATGATTAGATGACACTACCCACACTTCTGAGGGCACTCTTTTTGTTGACTGTAGATGTAACCAACTGATTATCAATGTAAATCCATCTTGAGAAGTATCCTCACAGTAACAAGCAGGCCATTGTTTGACCACACTGTATACAATACCTAGTCAAGTTGACCCCTGAGGTTAACTATTACACTTGAGTTCTCAATTCTTTAACAGTGTATCTTAAAATGGTTATCAAAATTCATTACATGAGTTACCTGGGATGCCTGAAAATATGCATAGTCATGATCCTTTCTCAGAATTAGTGAATTAGAATTTTGGGGGTTTGGTTCCAAAAATATGCCCTTTCAGCACACATTCCAGGTAAATGCTATACACAACATTTGAGAACCACTTCTTTAAGATGTACTGTGATATCAAATTGTTTAGAAATATGTGCAAAATTGATTAAAACTTTCTTTTAAATGGAGAAGCAGTGTCAATTAATAAGGGATCACATTCAGGGAGGCAGGACATAAAACTGAGCATTAATCTAAGTATTTATTAAATACTTATGTATTCACTATTGTGTTACTTGATATAAGAGTTATAAAATCAAAAAGCTTTTATATATAAATATCCCTTATTCTCAAGAGCCTTACAACTGGGTTGGTCCAAATATAGCCAAGACACAAGAGATTTAAAGAGCTCTAAGCTTCTTAATATCTCAGAAGGCTGGAGAGAATTCTTGCATTCTATAATAAAACACTGTCCTTCATATAGAAAGCTTGAAAAACACACACACAACAAACTGATTTCTGAAGACAGCATGAGGCAATGTGGTTGACTACAGTAAGGTGAGAAAGAATGAACAATGGAGGTAAAAAATCAAAACTCAGGGCCTAATCAAGGGGAGGATGTAATAGGGAGACCACTAACACATTTAGCTGGGAAACAGAAACAGACCCATAAAAACCTCAGATATTGAAATTAGGAGACACAAAACCACAGAACACCCTGATAGTTTAAAAAATAATAGAATAGAAAATATCTGCAGGAGGTAAGACCATAAAAAGAATCTAGCAGTTTTAAAAATGAGAAACAAACATAACTTCTAGGACTGAGCAATACTCAATGCATGGATTTAACAGTGATTAGAAACTGTGAAGAGAAGTTTAATAAACTGGAATGTGGGTCAGAGAAATTATACAGAATAAAACACAAGAAGACAAAAACACATGGAGAATACAAAAACACATGGAGAATACAGAAGAGAGGGTGTGAGATATGGAAGACAGAATAAAAAGATCTGTTACATATGTATAAGAGAATCCCCAGGGAAGAAATGGGAAGAATAACATATGAGAATTTCAGAACCAATGAAAGATACAAATCCAGATTTAAGAAGTCCAAAAATCTGATTTGTAAAAAGAAATCTATATCCAGACATGTAATAATTCAACTGCATAAAACCAAAGCAAAGAAAAATGAGATAGATTTCCTTTAAAGGAGCAACATTTTGCCTGACAGCTGACTCAATAGCAACAGTGGAAATTATAAGGGAGTGGAAAACTATCTCCAATGTGCTGAAAGAAAATAAAGGTGTGCTGGTTTGAAACTAATGCCTCCCACAAAAGCCATATTCTTTAATGCAATCTTGTAGGGGCAGATTCATTAGTCTGATGATCAGGGTGGAAGCTCTGATTGAATTCTTTCCATGGAGGTGTGGACCCTGCCCATTCAGGGTGGGTCTTAATTAGATCACCTGAGTACTTTAAAGAGACTCACACAGACAGAAGAGACGACAAAACGCCCCACATGCTTGGGAACAGACAGAGATACTGAGAGGTGCTCGGAGATGCGTGGAGATGCAGACAGAAGGACGATCGGAGATGTTAATTTAAGAGATGAAGCCCAAAGTTTGTCCCAGAGAAGCTAAGCGAGAAATGCCCTGGGAGAAAGACGCAAGGACGCACAGGAGTTGAGAGAGAGGAGCCCAGAGGCATTTTGGAGAAAGCCATTTTTAAACACAACCCAGGAACAAAGGACCAGCAGACACCAGGCATGTGCCTTCATAGATGAAAGAGGTGTTCTGGATGCCATCAGCCATTCTTCAGTGAAGGTATCCTCTTGTTGATGCCTTAGTGCGGATACTCTTAGGGCCTTAGAATTGTAAATTTGTAACCTAATAAATCCCTTTTATAAAAGCCAATTCATTTCTGGTATTTTGCATAATGGCAGCTCTAGCAAACTAGTCGAGTTAGAATTCTTTATGGAATTAAAAGATATTAAAGTACATAACAATTAAAATATGTGGTAGAAATAGATGACAATAGAATACTTCCCAGTTATTATAGCTGCATAATAAACTCCAAAACTTAATTGCTAAAAACAACCATTTACCACATTCATGGATTCTGTGGGTCAAGAATTCAGCTGGACACAGCCAAGATGGCTTGTCTCTGCTCCCTAATGCCAGGGGCCTGGAATCATGAAAGTTCATTAACTCACATTTCTAGCACCTGATATTGGCCAAAGGCCTGAGGTCTGTTCCTCTTCATGTGTGCCTGTTCATGTATCTTTCCATGTGGGCAAGTTTGGGCTTCCTTACAGCAAGGTGTCTGGGTTCCAAAGACAGCAAGAAGAAAAGTGCAAGGAAGAGAGATTAAGCAAGCACAGGTGGAATTCTATTAGTTGAGGCAATCATGAAGTCCCACTCAGATTCAAGCGAAGAGGAAATATTCTGTCTTTTGATGGGTGTGGTAAGCTTTTAGAAAAGCATGTGGAACGAGAAATACTGCTGTGGTCATTTTTGGAAAATAAAATCTGACAAAAGGTAAAAGTAATGGTTAAACTTTCATTTTACATAATCTGAGTAGACATGTTTTAATACAGGGTAATACTTAAAAGAAACCGCTAAACTAGTAGAGGAAAAAAAAATGTGTGTAGCTAAAGAAAGCAGAAACCATACCATTTATTTTAAGGGATAATTTACCATAAGGAATTGGTTAAACAGGTGTTGGGAGAACTGAAAATGTCAGAAAGGGTCACAAGTATCATGGAAACAGCAAGTGCAGGAAGCAGTTGCCGATGCTATTGGCTGTGGGAATAAAGGGAAGAGGGCAGGATTATTAGAACCTAGAATCCTAGAAGAGATGCTCTGCAGAGTGCCAGAAAAAAGCCAGTAGTGCCAGACAAAGCTGGATCTTGGGAACCAACCACAGCTGCAGGGAGGACAGTTGTGCTTAAGTGATGATGACACGATCAGGAAACAAATGGGAGGGGGATAAGTCTCTTTTTCCACCTCAAACCTACCAGTCTCCTTTTAGTGTCCTCTATTTGTGGAACCTTAAAAGAAGCCAAATGGCAAAGGAGAAATGCAGTTTGAAAAGTCCCAGTCCCAAAGTCCCATAATATAGAAGGGCGAGTATGGAGTTGAGAGACAATTAATAACTGACACAAATGGAATAAAATAAATAAAAAATTATAAAGGTAGGAAAACAGAAAAAAATCATAAACAGGCTGGACAAATATAAACACAAAATAAGGTGGCAGAAATAAATCCAAATATAATTACACTAAATGTAAAGGGACTGAGTGCTCCAGTTAAGAGACAAAGATTGTCAGATTGGATTAAAAAATCCATACTCTATGCTGTTTACTAGACACGTGTCTAAAACACAAGAATACAGAAAGACTGAAAGATGGAGGATAGTTATTCCAACAAAATATCAACCCAAAGTTGGTATAGCTGCACAGAAGAGAGATGTTAAGGGACAAAGTATTACAGAAATACACATCATAGTGATAAAGCTTCAAATCCCTAGGACAATATAACAAGTTAAAATTCACATGCACGTAATAACTTAGCTTCAAAATATATCAAGCAGAAACTGCTAAATAAGGAGAAAGAGGTAAATCACAACCATAGTGGATGATTTCAACACAGCTCTCTAAGTAACTGATAGAAGATCAGTTAGGACACAGATTTACATAACAATTAACAAATGATCTAAAAGATGTGAGTGGAATACTACTCCTAATCACTACAAAATATACTTTTCAAATGCACAGAACTTTTATAAAAATTAATCATGTTCTGGACTACAAAGGAAGTTTCAACCGATTTCAAAGGTCTGAATTTAGAAAAGTCACTTTTTTTTCTTACCAAAATGCAATTAAACTGAAGGTAAAATAAAAAAAAAATTACTAGAAAAGCCCCATGTTTGAAATTAAATACTCTCCTAAATAACTCAAAGGTCAAAGAAGAAATCTGATTGATAGTGAGAAAATATTTTAACTGAAATTTAATTAAAAAATTTTAAGAACAAGTCCACAAAATCTGTGGAATCTGACTAAAACAAATTTATAAGTTTGTTATAAAAAGGAGGTATTTACAACTTTTACATACATGGAAAAGAAGACAAGCTGAAAATGAATGAGTGCATCCATCTCAAGAAGCTAGAGACAAGAACAGTAAAATAAACCTCCCCAAAAATAAAAAAATGTCAATAATATTGATCAGGAGAAATTAATGGAATAGGAAGAAAATGTACAACAGAGAGGCTCAATAAAACTAAAATCTGGATCTTAGAAAAGACATTAATTAAACTGTCCCTATTTGAAGTTAAGATTATGTAAAAAATCCAGAAGAATCTGCAAATAAATTATGAGAATCATTAGAGAGTTTAGCAGTTTCCAGATATAAAAAGATTACAGAGAAATTGATTATATTTTATACACAAACAACAGTTAAAAAATGTGGGCTAGGCAACCTGGATTATCACTTAGAAAATTTAAGAGGGACAAATTATATATTTAAAAAGCATGGGAAGGCATTAGAGAACTGATAAGTGAGTGAAGAATTACTATTTGTGAGAAGATGGAAATTCAAAAAAGTGAACCCTCATCTGGGGTCACTTGTGACCTCAGAGAATTTGCATACTTGCAAGGAGCCACTGAAGCTGAGCAGAACTAAGGGGTTCAGGAGTCAAAATATAGAGTCCTGGGTGCTGGCCAAGGGATAAGGGTTGTAGTAACCCTACCCTGCACTTTGGAACCCTGCAGGGTTGTAGCCTAGCAATACAGGTGAACAGGAAGTAAGAGTACTAGCACAATCTACACTACCCAGAAAATCTTTGTCTTTGAAAGTGGATCAAAATATTCCTGCCCAGGTGCTTGTCAGAAGCAAATGCAAAAACCCAATGAAGGATGAAAATATCATCCTGAGCATCAAATTATTTCTACAAGCAAATTTTCAAATACAACATTGGCACACAATTAAAGATACCCAGACATACAAGAACAAGACAATAAGTACGAGGACTAGCAGAAACAAAAGAATAAAAACAGACTCACAGGAGGGTTTCAGATCCTTGAATTATTGGACACAGACTATATGCTTTTCATGTTCAAGTACATAAAAGAGGGACAATTTTGGCAAGAGATCTGGAAACTGCAAGTAACATAATTGCATATTTGCAATTAGAAATTTGATAACTGAAATTACAAAGAGCTAAAAATTATCAAGACATTCTCATAGAACAATAAACTGGGAGGATCTGCTCTGCAAAACAGAGAATTAGGTACAGTGATAAAGACAGTATGCTACTGGCAAAGGGACAGAGAAGACCTATGCATATATGGACATAATATATGACTGTGATAGTACTGCAAAGTGGAGAAAGAACCGACTCCCACCATACACAAATTAATTCCTCATGAATTCAAAAACCTAAATGTGAAAGGCAAAACTAAAGCTTTTAGAAGACAACATAGGAAATTATCTTTATGATCTGGGGGAGGGAAGAGTTTTTAAAAAACAAGTCACAAAAAAGCCTAAAACAAAATATTGGTATGTCTCACTACATAAACATTAACAAATTCTTTTCATCAAACAACAGCATAAAAAGAGGGAAAGGCAATACACAGAGTAGAAGATATTTGTAAGTATATAACCATCAAAAGACAGGCCATCTCAAGATCTTTTACAAATCAATGAGGAAAAAGATTGCCAAGCTAACAGAAAATTGGGCAGAAGACTTGCCAAGCCACTATACAAAAAAGAAAATCCAAATGGTCAATAATTTTATGAAAAGGTGCTCAACCTCACTAGTAACTTGGGAAATGCAAAGTAAAAATTCAATGTGATACAACTGCACAGCCACCAGATTGGTTAAATTTAAAAATCTGATAACACTAGTGTTGATCAAGAGGTAGAGAAAAGTCACTGTTGCTTAGGAAAAACTGTATTATCTAATAAAATTTAAGATATAAATACCCCACGACCCAACAATTCCACTCCTAGATATATACTGTATAGAAACTCTTACAGATTTGTGCTAGGAGATACTTACAATAATAATTGTGGAACTGTAACTGGCCCAAACTAAAAAATTAACAATTATCCACAAGTCAATAGAGTGAATAAATTGTGGTGTATTAATGCAAGGGTAAATTATTCAGTAATGATAAATGAAATACAGCTACAGGCAACAACATGAATGAATCACAAAAACTTAATACTGAATGAAAGAAGAGGACCACAAAAGAATACATAAAGTGTAATTCTGAAGTTTCAAAAACAGGCAAAAGTAAACATAGATGGTGTGCCAGTTTGGATATATTATATTGCTCCAAAAGCCATGTTTTAATCCAATCTTGCAGGATATTTGGATTTGGTTGTTTCCATGGAGATGTGACTTACCCAACTGTAGGTGAAACATTTTGATTAGATATTTCCACGGAGGCGTAGGCCTGGCCCATTCAGGATGGGTCTTAAGTAACTCACTGGAGTCCTGTAAGAGAGCTCACAGACAGAAGGAGCTCAGAGCAGCTGAGCGAGACTTCTGGAGAGACCGAGATGCTTGCTGATGCTTAGAGATGGATGGAGATATGGACAGAAGGACGTTTGGAGGTGCTAAGCTAAGATGAAGCCCAGAGTTTGTCCCAGAGGAGCTAAGAGAAACCCAGAAACATTTTGGAGAATGCCATTTTGAAACACAACCCTGAACTAAAAGGAAGAGCAGATGCCAGCCACGTGCCTTCCCAGCTGACAGGTGTTCCAGACGCCATCGGCCGTTCTTCAGTGAAAGTATCTTCTTGTTGATGCCTTAGTTTTGGACACGTATGGCCTTAGGACTATAAATTTGTACAAAATCAACCTCCTTTATAAAAGCCAGTCGAATTCTGGTATTTTGCATTCTGGCAGCATTACCAAACCAGAATAGATGGTAAAACCATAATCTAAAAATAAGGAAAATTATCACAAAAGGCAGGACTATATGTGGGGAGCTGGTTGTGATTCAGAAGGGACACATAGGGAGCTGCTGGGCTGCTGTCAAATGTTCTATTTCTTGACTTGAGGGTATTTGGTAGTTACTTGAAAATTATTCCTTAAATTGCCATATTTATGCTTTATGTATTCGTTTGAATATATTATCTAAATTAAAAAGAAGATGCCTAGGGATGGCAAGATAAAAATGAACACTACCTACTGATTACTTAGGCTATAAGAACTTTTCGATTTGTTTTTGAATCTGTGAAAAGTAAATTAGTCAAACCCATACATGGGGCTTGTATACTAAAAGATCTGGTATTTGCAATCATGACAAGTTTATGATTATATTCACTGTAGTTGAAAGAAATATTAGGTTAAGAGATTTTTCCTCAAGATCTCAAGAGAATAATTTTTTTTTTCCCTGTCTTCATTTGTACTAATTATAAAATAGTGGACTCTAAACAGTCATTTTTTTATGGCTTGTCACTGGCATCACCAGGAAGTATCATAATAATAAAGAATGAAAACAAAGATACACATCTACTTTCAAGTTCTACCTTTGGTAAAATTTATGAGAAGCTTACAGGTAACATAATTGCTTTGAACTCTAACCCCAACTAGTAGTCTGGGATTTACCTGACCTTTAAGTTTTTCATGGTCACTACCATTTTCCCCCAGCTGTTTTAACAGAATTTCTAGGTCAAAAGCACTTCGTAGTAATATTCCTCTACCACCCAGTGATGGTTGTATCTACCTGACCGCAACATTTGAAAATTAGGGAACACTAAAGCAATATTACTGACAAAATGAGTACCAGAATCAGAATTTTTGGAGTCAACTATGGAACATGATTAATAAAGATATTGTCAATTTTCTTAATTTATTTTTAATACGTAAAAAATTACTCAGTGGTACATACAAAATCAAATCATTAATTTTTACATCTGGTATTTCAATCACCAACAGTATACCACAGTACAAAAATAAACAAAACAATAAGAAAAACTGTCATTAACTTTAGCCTGGCTTTCTGGCTTAGAGAACTATAGACAAGAAATGATGGAAATAACTGTTACCTACAGAAAAAAAAAATCAATTACAAAACGGTTGCAGATTTTAATCCCAAAATGCAATTAACATTTGTTGATTTTGTTTATATATATTGATAACATGGTTCTAAATTTACATCTAAAGGGATCTGGAGACTTAGGTCAAATACAAGCAAGCTATCAGATCATCTTTGGGGATGGATGAATGGCTTCCTGGAATATACTAGTTACTGTCCAAAAGCAAACAAAATGAAAGGGGGAAAAAGGTTTCTTATACAAAAGTCTTTTTATAATTTCTAGCTTCTAAAGTTCTAAGTCATAGAGCTTTGATCTTCCTGGATTCAATTTAAGTACAATTAATTTTAGCATTAAACTTGAAATAGGCACAAAGGGAGACAGGAGGATACAGTGAACAAAAATTAATTGCTTATTAATAGCTATTTCTTTTAAACCTATCCTGTCTACTTCTTTCTACATCTCAGTATACAGAGTATTCTTTATACAAATTCACCCCTAACCCAAATATATTTTCCCAAGTGGATGTTTTAATATGATACTTTTACAAAAGAATGAAACATTCCAGCTCGCTGACAAAGTAATTTAAGCTATTTGTAAATGGAATAAAAGGAAAGTAAATACAGAGTATAAAGGATGCCAGATTGAAATAATACTGATGTGAATCTTCTTTTTAATTTATCAAAGCACCTATTAATGAGATGAATAGAGGGGCAGAAGAAAAGCAGAGAGGGACAAATTCCTGCAGCTATAAAATATTAATTATTTTAGAATGCATGATAGCCTTAGAAATAAAAGAACCATTTGCTCTTCTCACTGAATTTACAGTGAATATACTTTATATCATTTTAATGAAAGCACACATATGAACATCTATAATAGTTCATATCAAAAAACAGGAAGTTTTAATCAATAAAGACCTAAAAAAATAAATTTTTATCTTAGTCAATTTCTCCCTCTCTGGGAATGGAAAATAAAATAAGCTTCTTTTAAAAATAAAAATGAATATATATTTTTACTGTCCCTTAGACTGCTAGAAGAAAAGAAAATCAAGACTCAACTAGTGATGATTTTTTTAATTTCTAGTTTTCATCTATTTCTAAGGACACTCTTCACAAAACCTTTTAGTCTTATATACTATGGAAATCAGATTTAGCATTTCAAATAAAATAACACATACTGAAGAATCAAATGTTTAGCCAATTATCTGTTCACATTAATGGGTTCTCTAAGAGGCTTGCCAGAGTCCAAGTTAACATGTATCATTTGACCTACTGCTCATGGCTTACAACACTGATGCTACCAACAGGAAAAATGATTTTGGAGTGACAGTGATGTACAGAAAACTGGTTAAACAACAGAGGTACCAGGAAAGTAAATGTGAACTGCACAATTTACAGTATCTACTCTTCATCCACCCCCTCCCCCTTCCTACTAGTGTTAAATTCTCAAAGCCTTAGCATCAGAGGTACAGGGTGCCAAGCACTATTTGTACAGATAGAAAAATAGGTCTTAAATAGTAAACAAAAAGAAATTCACAAAATAGGATTAAACTTTGTGGATAGTTGCATTTGTATTCCAATTTCTTGATCCTTATCTTCTATCATGGATAAATATCTTCTCCTTCCTTTCATTCAGAAGTTAACACACACATTTGTTGTAAGCACTATAAAATAGCACTCTAGTTCAAACTTGCTTGTGATTACAGCCACATAGGAAGCACAAGACAAGTGTACACTCCACTCCAATCTGTTTTACAATCCTTCAGTGTTGTTTCCCAATGATGTATCCCTTAAATTAAGCTCATCAGAGAGAAATTCATAGTATTATGAGCTGATTTTTTTAGCTTCTGAACTTAAGTGCACTCCTTCCAGAAGCAAGTAGTTCTGGACTAACTCTAAGATAACTTCTATTAATCAGTCTCATGACTGAAGTAGTATCTTACTGGAGGTCCAGGCAAATCTTCATCTCCATCAGTATCTGGGGCAAATGATACAGTAAGATCCACATATTTCTTATCAGTAGAAGGTTTCACAAGTTTATGCATTCTACAGGAAAATAAACGAGAATGAATAATTTAGTGCATTCTGTAAAATGAAGGAGTGATTTCCTGACTAATGTTGCCCAGAGAACCTGGACTTGTATATAGACTCTAAACTTACATTTAAATTAATAATTCATCTGCATTCTTATATTCATTTTTCTTTACTAAAAGCCCTAAACTCAAGACACTCATTTACCTAACAGTGAATCAATCTGGACCCTGCTGGTACCAATAAGGTATACAGACCATATACCAAAAGACAAAAAACCAAAACAGTGTATTATAAACAATGCATTTAAAAAACTAATTTACCTCCTAGACTCCCTATAAAGTTTGGAGACATCTTTATGCAAGCTAAAAACATCACATTAAAATATATTAAGTTTTACCTTCCCTATTTGTTTCACATTTATCCTGTCTATTCTACTTTTTCTTTGCTATTGTCACTGCTACTGTCTAAAAGCAAGTGCTACCTACACACATCTTAGATTACTGCCGTTAGCTTCTAGACAGTTGTCTGTCTTGTTTTTCTCTCACCTCCAATTCTATACTGCCACCAGAATTCTTTTAAAGTGTAATTTGATGTTATACTCCTGCCTAATAATGCTATCTATCATATATTGTGTACTCAAAGATTCATTCACTCATATGACAAATACTTACTGAATGCCTACTATGTGCCAGGCACTGGTCTAAGTGCTTGAGATACATCAATGACCAAAACAGATAAAGATTACTGTATGGTGAAACTTACATTATGGGGAGGTGGTGGGTGGTGGTGGGTGGGTTTTGGTGTTTGAGTCAGATAATAAATAAAGTAAAATATATAGTAATTATAAGAGAGTGATAACTGCTATAAAAAGAGAAGTAGGGCAAAGTAAAGGGGACTGGGGATGCTGGGCTAGGGCAGGGGAAAGACTGCTGTTTTAAATAGGGTTCAGGGGGACTGCTTCAAGAGGTACAAAGACTAAGGTGAATTAGCCAGGTTGTCATCTCAGAGTTATAGCCAGAAGTAACACCTAGAACAAAGGTCCTATGCATGCCTAGAGTGTTTGAGGAAGAGAGGAGGCCAGTGTAGCTGGAATATTGTGAGTGAAGGGGAAAGGAAGAAAGGAACTTTGAGGGGTAACTGTGAACAAAATCATTTAGGGTCCTGCAGACCACTGTTAAGTATTCTGGCTTTACTCTAAAAATGTGAAGCCATTACAGGATTTTGAGCAGAAGGAGATGATATAACTGATGTTTTAAAACTGCTGTGTTTAGAATATGATTCTAAGGGGACAAAGGTAGAACAGAGTGATCCGTGAAGAGTCTATTGAGTAATCCAGGCAAGAAATAATGGTGGCTTAGACCAGGGAGGTGATCAGATTCTGGATCTAATTTGAAGATGGACAAAGCAAAATTTCCTAATGGAATGAGGGACCGAAAGAAAGAAGTGAAGAATGGTGCCAAAATTTTTGGTCTGTACAATCGTAAGTATGGTGTTACTGTTAACTGAGATGAAGAGTGCCAGTTAAGCAAAACTTGGGGAAGATCACAAGTTTAATTTTGGAATTAGAGGTATCTATTAGTTATTTATGCCAGTTATCAATTCATTGTCTCTCTGCTCAGAAACTAATCTTTGCCCGGCTTCATGATACTGGGGCTGGATCCTATAAAGTTCTCCTTTGCCAGATGGCACAATGTTAGGCTTTGTCAACAGAGGACACTGGAGTGTCATGCAAGATGAGGGGGCCGGAAAGACACTTCCCTTCTTGGTTTTACCCATTTTTATGATTCAGTGCAGAAGCCCAGGAGCCCTGGTGGATCAGCTCCAGCTACATCCTCAGGCTACTCTTCCCAGGCCTCTTCCAGGAGACTTCATGGCAGCTCCAATTACACCCTTGAGCAACTGTAATTTTACCCAGTGTGCCATAATCTATAAACCAGTTCTGGCCAGCCCACATATTATGGTAAAAGCAGGTGGTTCTGCCCCACACCTGGCAAGTTTCGTCATCATTGACCAACTGAGTGTTCCTGTGGAAGGCACATTCTCTCTTTGAAGATATTTTTGGTTGTCACAACTAGGTAGGGTTTGCTACTGACATCTAGTGGGAAGAGAGGACAGGAATACTGCTAAACTCCAAAGCTACCTCCTTCCTTTCCCCATAACAAAGAATTACTCAACTCAAAATGTCACTAGTGCTGAGGTTGGCCCAGAGGTAGTTTGTTTTTTTTTTTTTGTTTGTTTTTTAGGGCACTTATTACTTTGGAATAAGGTACTCCTCTTAGTAGTTAAACCACCTTTTATTAGGTAGCTATTCTTTACATTAAATTTCCTCTGCTCAAATAATTGGTATGGTATGGTTTCTATCTCCTGACTGGACCCCAGCTGAAATACTATCTAAGTGAAAATATACAGAAGGAAATTGGATATATTAATCTAGAGTCTGTGAGACAGGTTGAAATTAAAGACATTAAATTTAGACATTATCAACATATAGAAGATATTTAAAGTCATGGGACTAGATGAAATCTCCAAAGAAATGGGTATAGACAGGGAGGAGATATCACAACATTAAGAGGTTGGGAAAAGAAGAATTAGCAAAGAAAACTAGAGAGGAGTAAGCGGGGAGGTAGGAGGAAACCTGAGTGAATCACGGAAGGCAAGTGATAAGACTTAAATGAAAGAGGTAGGAGTGATCAACTATGTCAAATGCTGCTAACAGATGAAATAAATTTAGAACTGAGAATCAATCACTACTGTATTTAACAACATTGAAGATCACTACAACCTTGAAAGGAACAGTTTCAGTAGTAAGGGCAAAAACCAAAGTAGTATGGGTTTAAGAGAGAATGGTAGAAGTGGGTACAGACAATTTTTTTGAGGTGTTTTGCAATAAAAGGGTGCAAAGAAATGGGGTGGAGACTGATAGGAAATAAGGGAAGTGGGTGAAGACAAGATTTTTTTTAAGAAGCAAGGAAAGTTTTTAAAACTTTTAAAAAATAAGTTTTTACCTAATGGAAGTGACCCAGTATAGCATGAAAAACTAATGTACAGGAGAAAGAGGGGAAAACTCTTAGCACATACTCTCAGTAGGCAAGAGGGACTGGTCTTTAATATACGACTATTCTTTGGAAAATGTCTTTTGAGGAATCCAATAAAGCTTTAGGTAGAGTAGGTAAGACAGATGTACCCTGAGGCCCCCTGTTGAAGAGAGGGAAAGAGATGTTCATTGTAACTTGAAGAAAATTCTTTAAAATGCTTTTTGCCTATATATTCTGGGATTATCTATTGTTATTATTCAGGGATTATGAGGCAAACTTCACACACAAGAAAAGGACAAAGATAAGATTGCCTCCTGGTAGCTAAATGTTATAATCAGCATATAGTGAAAAGATCAAAGCAGAGATATAAAATTCCTTTAAAGGACAATGGCTTTTAATTCTATAGAATGTAACACACAAAAAAATAAAAGTGATAGTGGCAAATACTGGCAAGGCCTAAACAATGCACACTCAGGTTGAGGAAGCTTTATCCCAAGAATTTGTATATGCCTGTAACACATTGATTGTGGAGACATTAGTTAAAGATCTTTATCAACTCCCTTTCTCTCATATCCCACATCCAATCAGACCACTTTCTTCCTCACAGCTATCACTCCAGTCCAAGCCACTATCTTTTCTTTTTATTACTACAAGAGTCTCTTAACTGGTTTCACTGCTTTTATCTTTACGTTTTTATTCTTAATTTAGCAACCACAGTGATTCTTTTAAAGTGGTAAACCATATCACCTGACTAACATAATAATCTGTTCCATTCCCCCATCCTTCCCTTATACCAACTTTCCTTACCTCATACCACTATCCCTCTCACCAACCATACTTCAACATCCTCACTATTTTGGGTGCATCTTAAGAGTGCTTTTGAATTGGAGACACTGCCTCTGCTAATCCCTCAGTCTGGAAAACTCTTCTGCCAGATATTCACATTTTTGTTCCATCTTTCTTCAGGTCTCTGTTCTAATGCCACCTGGTTACCAGGTAGGCCTTCTCTGCCCCATTCAATATCTTATAACAGCTTAATATCCCCCTCATTGCCCACATTCCCTTTTCTCTTTATTCTGCTTTATTTTCTACATAGCATTTATCACCATCTGACATACTTGTCTGTTTAGCTGTTATGTGAGCTCCTCAAGGAGGGCAGGGACATTGCTTTGCTCATTGCTGTATCCCTAATGCTTAGAAGAGTGCTTGATGTGTTAACAGGTGCTCTTTAACAAAAATTTGTTGAATAAATGAATGACACCAACAATCTGGCATTCTTGTTTTACCTTAGTGTCAAAAGCCTAGTTGTTATATGACTCAACTCAGGAGCTGTATCTAATTTTACTTATGTACTGACCAAATCAGGTTTCTATGCCTATCAGCTGAAGAGCTGACTCTGGATCATAACATATTCACAAGGGTATTGTAATACTATGACTCGTTCTTGAGAGGTAGTCTGTTGGCTTTCACCTGGCAGATTTACCATCTTTATTAATGCCATCAGACAACAGTAAATCTTATGCTTTTATTCAAACTTCGAAAACCTCTATGTTTAATTTTCCAGTATGTATCCACTTAGGTTGGAATTCTTGCAAATCTTTCACACAAAATGTTCAATACTTACGTTAACTTCAATCTTTTTGCATGACCAGGCATTACAGGAACATAAAGCATTTTGACTCCCTGTACCACCATTGTTGGCTCAATTCCATACTTTTCCTATAAGTGAATACCCAAAAGAGAAGCAATCAAAGTTCCATCCAAACACAATAGGAACTTGTTTTATACAAACTCAACATATGCAAAACCAGGTATATGTGTTTGGCAATCAGAAAAAATAAAGGCAGAGAATTAAAATTTAAAAAAATTATTTCTATGATTAATTTTGTTTACTTATTATTACTAGAGTGTTTATTTGCTTTATTTATAAAGAAAATGTGTGATAGGTATGTACATATAAGATCCACTTGTTAAATAACAGAGTTCACTATTATGTGAGCCCTATATATAGCCAGAGAGCAA
Source organism: Choloepus didactylus (assembly GCF_015220235.1). Lineage (NCBI taxonomy): Eukaryota > Metazoa > Chordata > Mammalia > Pilosa > Megalonychidae > Choloepus > Choloepus didactylus. Next base: position 71,300,882 of record NC_051309.1, read on the forward strand.
GGCAGCGGGGGCGGGGAGGAAGGGGGTGGGGCGCGGCAGAGCCCTGACCCAGTCAGTGTCTTCAGGCAACACCTCCCCTCCCCCTAGATTGCTGATGTTAGGTGCCTTCCTGGCCTCTCATTGGCTACTACCAATTTTTTTCCTCTGGGAGAGTGGGTGGAGACACCTTGGGGCAGTGCAGGCTGCTGGGGCTGTGTAAGAGAGAGAACTAAAAGTTTTAAAAATTATTTCTATGATTAATTTTGTTTAGTTATTGTTACTAGAGTGTTTATTTGCCTTATTTATTAAAAAATGTATGATGGGTATGTTCATATAAGAAACACTTGTTAAATAATGGGGTTTGCTACTATTCATGATTTTCAACTTATTGAAGGGTGATGGATGACAACGGTGATTTATGACCCATCAACAGAGAGTAAACAAACTGTTGCCAAATAATATTTCTAATCTCTGATGACATTATGAACTGACATTATCAGAAACTAAGAAACTAAGACTAAAAGAAAACAGACTCAAAAACTGGTAATGAACCAGGTGAATAAATTTTCTCACTTTGACTGCATTTATGAAATCCAAGAGAGTAAAATCTTCTTTTCCATGTATGGTCCATCTGTCCCAAATTGTAAATGATATTCCATTTCTGTTACAGCAAAATATTCAGAACAAACATATTTTAATTTTCCTTCCTTTAATAAACAAAAAAATAAGCAGCCTACTATTTGTGATTTAATTCAAAATAATATGGGGAAAAAAGGAAAATACAACTTCTTAAATTTTCCAGAATCTTATTTCCCCATTACCCCAAAGAAGTAACCATTTTATCAGTATCTTATTGATTCTTCCTGTGTTTCTCATTATAAATCAGTATGACTTAGACTGCATGTGTGCTCTATCTTTTTGAACAACTGCATGGGTTTCACTGTATGGACATTCAGTCCTCCATTGCTGTACACTTGTGTTGCTTCCAATCTTTGGCTATCATAAATAATGCCAGAATGAGTATCTTGTACGTATATCATTTGAGGTATATACAAATTATCTTCAAGTTTGAAATATAGTGCCTATTTCACTCCTCATGGATTATACTAATTTGCATTTTCATCAGCAATGTATGAGGAAGCTTGTTTTCTCACAGTCTTATCAAGATAGGTGTTGTCAAAATTTTGGTTGTTGCCAATTTGGAAGCTCAACTGAATTGTTTTGCATTGTCACACAGGCTGTCTGTACTGGAGCTAAATTCTAAATCTTATGATCCCCATAGTCAAGACAGTAGATTGCCTCCTAATTCATCTAGGTTAGGAGGACATACGTGAAACCATAAAGAAAACACAATGTTATATAGTGTAACATTATGTACCATGAGAAATTTTAGCTAGTTTAGTCAGGAAATGCTTCATGAAGATGGGATTTGAACTGGTCTTCCAGTGACATCTAGGAGATACACACACACACACACACACACACATATGAAAGAAGTGAAACTAGCATTTTTCCCTCTTAAAAGGTAAATACTATATTTCATTATTATACAAGAGAAATAAACCTTCAATGCATACCTGATTTCAGTTTTTCTTACTTCAGATGTCTCTGTAAACACTATAATTGGAATGGCTAAGTTTAGAAAACAGTTTTTGTAAGCTTCAAATGGATAGCCACCTGCTACTTTGATCATTTCCAATGCAACCTAGATAAAAAGTGATAATACAAGTAGAGTAGAACTATTTGTGACTGTAATTCATCTCTTTAATTTTCCTAATTTCTTCTCAAGCACCTACATACTATACTAACGTAATTTCTTATTTATAAGTCTCTTCACTTTTAGCATTTTTTATACATTCAAACTTACAACCTGTTCCTGTACATGGTGAACACAGTTATACAGAAAAACATATTGTTTTGACCATGTAATCTCTTTGCTTAGAAAGCAGATGCCAAAACTTAAGCAATACAATAGTTACTTAATATAGGGACAGACAAATCTATATAGAGACTAAGAATAACACTGTAATACAATATACTAAAGTATAACTGGGGCCGCACTAAAGATACTAAATCATCAAAAAAAAAAAAGATTAAATTGTAAGAAAATCCTGAACACTGACAGGAACTGCATTTTTGGGGGGTGAGGTTGGCAAAGAACTATAATGCAATGTAATCAAAGGGCAAAGATTAGGACAATTCATTTTATTTAAGAAAACCAGAGCACTTGTTTTCTATGGAGGATACTATTATAGTCAGTAAGAAAAATTACAATCTATTTATCTTAAGCTTATTTTCTATATTTAAAATGTTTACATAGTTCTGAAACTTCAAAATATAGACTACTGGATTTTAAGAAATAAATCTCTGAGTGACTGGTGATGGTTGGGGATGGTGTGGTAGGGAAGACAAGGAAGAGGCAATGAAAAAAAAGCATTTCATTTGAAGGATAATAAACTCACCAAGCCAGAAACTGCAGCAGTGGATGTTGCTATAGCAGGTATAATTTTACCAGCTATGCGCTTTGTTTTGAAACGGTCAGCTGGTTCAATGCTGTACATCTTAGCACGAAGATTGGATGCAGCTGTAATAAAATCTATGTGCCCATTGTGATCATTATCTTTTTCAAATGAAAGCACTGCCATCTGAAGGTCACCTAATAATAACAATAACAAGTAATAAAGGTTTACTAGGTAAAAAATGATGAGGGTTCCTTTTTGTTTGTTTTTAAAAGATTAAAAAACACAAGATGGTGGGGGGGCGGAGAGTCAGGCAATTGAGGTTACTGAAAAAAAAAAGGATTTAATACCACTAAATTTTGGTATTAAAAATATTGTTCCTTTTCCAGTCAAGATAAATAGGAAAATAAAAAAGCCACATACCACATCTGCTATAAAGTGGTTTACAATAAAAACGTCAACATTGTGTGTTAAAAAATTTACCCCATAAACATTACTCTGAAACATTTTCTCTCTGATAACTAAGAATGAATGGACTGACATAAGGTCAATTGGTCACATTAAAATATCTATCTTTTGGAAATCTTTCTAGATCAGCGTTTCTCAAAATCATTCTGCAGACAGGTTGTAGTGTGATCTGGGATAAAATGAGAAAATAAACAAAGGTAATAAGTTTTTTTTTAGAATGGAAATTATTAAATTGAAGTAATTACCTTTTATTTGCAAAATATACAGTTCGCTATTCTAGGTCATTTTTCCTGAAAATTTACTTGTCTTTTCATAAAATCCCAAAAGTCTGAGAAACACTGATTTATGTAAAATAAATAAATAGGTAAAATAAGATGGTGAGCAGGACTAGGAAGAAAAGGAGTGAATAGCTTTGTTCTTAAGGAGTTAAAAAGTTCTGTTTCCCCATGTTTTGATATTTTTAAAACCATTTAGCAAGAATGTGCATGGGTCAATTTGGATTTCCAGTCAGTAATTATGGGGGCTAGGAACCTAAGAAGAAATCCCTGGGGTTCTTTTTACTAACAGTAAGTCATTTATCTGTGTCTATGGGTTAGTTTCCATAAGGGCTCCAATTTTTGTTTATACTAGCGGTGAGTTAAATAAGAATCACAAAATAGAATTTCAAGGGCTAAAACAAAACAACAAAGCAGTTAATGAGATTTGGAGAATCAGATTTCCTTCTCTGAAGGTAGAGGAAGTATTGGGAAAAATGGTGAATTTAGTCACAAAGATGAATAATGACTTTCAGATGATCATGAAATCAACTAATATTTTGTTGTTATTTAATCCTACAAGCTTCTGGGTATAGAGCTCAGTGAATATAAAAATCCCACTCAGTTTAAAACATTTTAAAAAGACTTTCCCTTACTTTTGGTAGCTTCATTGGAAGAAATAGCCTTTTCTAGTTGGTAAATAGCATTCCTCTCATCTTCACTGTTAATAGGAACATGGTCTGGTTTTCTTGCAGTTTCATCTGTTTGAACAACCTTTAAATATATTTGTTAATGTTATCAAATGCTGCATCTAAGTTTGATTACCATTTATCTGTCTTACCAAATAAATCACATAAAGAGAAAGAGGCCTGTATTATATTCCCTCCACTTATTTGAAACAGATTATTAATGATTATGGTCCAATGTAGTTCATACTTTCTTTAGTAACTAATACTGTTATTTATATACTTGTTTACTTGTTTATTATCTATCACCTCATACTGGCATGTAAACTCTATGGAAACAGGGAACTTTATCTATCTTGTTCCACTGATAGAACCCCAATAAATCTAAAGCAAACATGCTCACAGTGAAAGTTAAAATATTTAATAAAAAGTCTATTATTTCTGAGTTCATACAGACCTCTTTTAAAATTCCAAACTAAAACAATGTTAATATTAATCAATGATTTAGCTCTGACAAGTCTATTTTGAACTCCAATTACATGTCTCTAACTAGTGCTGTACACTAGCACTAGTACTGTGGCTGAAAGAAAATGAAGAGATCTATAATATATATTATATGGGCATCTTTTGAATACTTATTGACTAGATGACAAGAAGTTCTTTTCTACATTATATGTCTTCCTTTATTTAGAAAGTTCAGCATGCCTAGGTAGGGCACCACATACCAATAGTAATCTCTTCTTAAGAAATTACTTATTAGCCATTTTATGAAGTCAGTGAAGTTAATATTCTCATACCAAGAAACTTACATTATCATAACTTAAAGTATTATTTCTCATTAAAAAATACATCCAACCCATGCTTTTACAGATTAAACACTTTTATAAGAATTTAAAAAATATTAAGGAGTTGAGGAAGCTGAAACTTGTTTGGCAGATTGTGTAGTTGATAATTTTGTCTGTGGTATATTTAACTAGAAGTGCTAGATCCTGAAAGCTTCACTGTGAGCTGCTTCAAGGAGTTTTGAAAAAGATTATAATTCATGTTAAAACTGTAGCTAAATCATTATGGATAATTTATTACCCCCAAACTTTCATACAAAGCAAAGAGCAGCAATGCAAGCCAGCAACTTTATTGAAGCAAAAGCAATAAAGGCCAGCAAAGCTACTGAAGCATGTTTCCTTGGCTTCTGCCTAGGAGTTTTGCCCATGAGAAAAGGGCTCCGAGAACCTTCTTTATACAGGAATTCTATTTATCCCTACTGAACTTTTATTCTTTATGTGATATAAAATTGTGCACATTTCATTCAGCAAATCCATTTACTTGTGCAAAATCACTGCCTACAAGTCTTCCTCCTTTCTAAAATAAAAACACAAAATGGAAAACAGCAAACACTCTTCTTTTCTTGAATTTTGTAGGGAGGCAGTTATCACTCTACCTATTACAGTTTAGCTTAAAGGGCAGGGAAACAGAGGGTTGTTTTATGGATGATTTTTAGAGTGCATAAAAGAAAGTTACATACTGAACATAAGAAAAAAAAATATTTTCAAAGTTTCCTATTTACTTTGACTAAATTTCAAATTCCATCTTTATTAACACTCCCTATCTCTTTCTCCTTCCAAACATTTGCCTGGCAAAACCCCAATCCTAATAACATCAATTCTCCATTTATTCTATAGATGTACCCAAGAAACTAAATGTGCTCACTGGAGCCATAGTTAGTGGATAACATTAAGTGTATTAACATTTAATTTAGTGGATCATCAATGCTGCCTACCAATTATACAACAGTTTCTAATTGACTTTCTCACTTCCCTAGACAATCACCTCACACCTTCTTTTCTCTCTTTAAACTCTGGTTATCTTCTCCCCCTCATTATTAGCTGCTAATCTTATTTCATATAAGAAAATAACAATTTTTTTTCCCCTCTCACACTTCACTTACAATCCATTACAAATCCTCTCAAGGCCACCAGAAAACATATACAGAATCCTACCCCTTATCACCATTTCCTTGCTACTTACCTACCTTTATCCAAACCATTATTACCTCTTGCCTGTACTATTACAATAACTTAACAGCTTTTCCCACTTTCTCTCTTGTGCCTCATTCTTTTTTTTTTTTTATAGTTTTGAGATATATTCACATACCCTACAATCAATGTACAATCAGCTATTCACAGTACCATCATATAGTTGTGCATTCATCACTAGCATTAACTTCTGAACATTTTTCTTACTATAAATAAATAAATGTAAAAAAGAACACCCAAAACATAGCATTCCATCCCACCATGCCACCCTATTCTTCATTTAGTTTTTGTCCCCATTTTTCTACTCATCTGCCGTACACTGGACAAAAGGAGTGTGAGCTATGAGGTTTTCAGTCACACAGTCACACCATGTAAGCTATATAGTTAATGCAATAGTCTTCAAGAATCAAGGCTACTGGATTGCAGTTCGACAGCTTCAGGTATTTCCTTCCACCTATTCCAATACACTAAAAACTGAAAAGGGGTATCTATATAGTGCATAAGAATACCCTCCAGAGTGACCTCTTGACTCCATTTGAAATCTCTCAGCCACTGAATGATTTTATTTCATTTCACTTCCCCTTTTGGTCAAGAAGATTTTCTCAATCCCATGTTGCTGGGTCGAGGCTCATCCCCGGGAATCATGAGCCATGCTGCCAGGGAGTCATGTCCCACGTAGTGGGGAGGGCAGTGAGTTCACCTGCCGCTTGGGCTGAGAGAGAGGGCCATGTCTGAGCAACAAAGAGGCTCTTTGGAGGAGACTCTAGGGCACAATCTTAAGTAGGCTCAGCCTCTCCTTTGCAGCAACAAGCTTCACAAGTGCACGCCTCAAGATCGACAGAGCTCATCCTACCAAACCGTCAGTCCTCAACATCTGCGAAAACACTAGTAACAACCTGGCTGGGGAAGTCCAACATTTCCGCATTCTTCTCCAATTCCCCAGGGTGGCCCTGCAAATATATTCTCATTCTCTGCCCAAATTACTTTGGGATATATTGGGATATACTGGGATAACCTGTACAAACCTACTAGATCTCACTTTCTATCAAAGTTCCATGTAATTATGGTGTTCGAATAAACTGACCATACAAGTTAAATTATTTAGTGTGCTGCAGGAAATATAGATCCTGCACCAAATAAACATCTCTTCCCTTGGTCTCACACAGAAGTTGAAGCTTTAAAACACAGTCAATATCATCCTTTACCCTTTGGTCTGATTTGCCTTAGTCCTAACCGGATCTGCTTCATTCATCTCTAATTGAGGCCTGTATTATTTTGCATTTTTTTTTTTTTTTAACAGTTGCTGTATGAGGTAATATTGACATTCTTAGCTGTCAAACTCTAGCTGAGTTTCAGGTGTCACACAGATACCCAAAGTTCCAGAGACCAACCAGGTTATACACAAAGAGCTCAGCACCTCAGAATTTAGAGATGACCATTACAACTCAGAATAGATGTGACTGCTCTAAGAGCTTAGAATCTAGGGACCATTACAATAAGCATTCCCCTGATAAGCTGTGCTCTAAGATTCAATTCTCAGAGTAACACATTATGGTGTACTTCTCTCAAAATGCTGTCCTCAAGATCCATTCACCTGTTGCGTTTCTCACAGCTTCATTCCTTCTTGCAGCTGTGCGATATTCTATTGCCCCATATAGTCATTCTTAACACAACAGCCAGAATGATCATTTTTAATAAAAGTCAGATCACATTGCATCTCTGCTCAAAATCTTCCACTATCCTCTCATTTCACAGAAAAATCCAAAGTACTTTTACTACTCCAACTACATCTCTAATTTCTTCTCTGCCACTCTCCCCCTTGCATACTCCACTCCAGGGAAACTTCTGGCCTTCAAGGGCTTTCTCTGCTTTGTTCCTACTGTCTATACCTTGCTCACCGTGAGATATTAACATAGTTCACTCCCTCACTTCCTTCATGTTTCTGCTTAAATGTTACCTCATCAAAGAGGCCTTCCCTTTCCATTCCACAAACAGCAACACCAGCTTCATCACTCATCACTATTTCCCTGTTTTATTTTTCTTCTTAGCACTTATTCCCACATTACAGTATTATATACTTTTGGCATTTTTGTTTATTGTCTATCTCTACCCCCTTGTAGGGCAAGAACTTTGTTTTGTTCACTGCTACCACAAAACTTTGTTTTGTGTCATTACGACCATTGACACAAGTAGTAGTTGAATTAACTAGTTGCTGAATAAATGAAATTCTAAACATACCTTGTTGGAAGGTTTGAATTCCTGAATCCTTACTTTGGAAAGAATATTCAGGAGGGCATCTGCTGTTAAGTCCTGTTTTTTAAAAAAGTAATTTTATCAACAAACATATTCATCTAATTCTGGAACTCTAAAACTAAAAACATCCTTTATCATATTCATATATTTCAATAATTTATTATCTGAATATTTGGACCACAACCATTTGTGACATTTACCTTTACTTCTATAGAAATAATGCCTACAAAGACTATGAGAAGGGTGAAAAAGCCCTTATTAGTCAACAAATCTGAAATATTAGTTTCTTCTGCAAATTTTTTAAGAGGCAGTTTTAAGGCTGGTTGGGAATATCAGATGCGTGTCTTTAGATCAAGGACCATCTTTTTCATTTCTTTAGCTTCAATGCTTTACAAAGTTATCTGCCCATGTTAAACTCAATAAATATTGACTCAATGAATAAACAAGTGGAATTCACACCTTGAGAAGCAGGAAAATATTTAAAAGGTTCAAAATGAACTTAGATGAATTTAACGCTATCAGCACCACATTCATTATTAAGAAGTATTGGGAAAACTGAGAAATACTGCTTTGAAGTAAACTACCACCACTCGGATTGTGTCTAATTTAGAAAAAAAATACCAGACTGATTGGCCACTATTTTTTATCAAATTTATGGCATATTTTACTATGCATTAACTCCAAAAAGGATTATACTCTACAAAAAGGCAATTTTATCTGGATCCAAAATATCTAATGCTAATTATGGATATGGTTCTATTACACTACATCAAAGAAAAAATGCCACTCCCATTTCCCCACTTAGCCTATCTAAAAATATACCAATCTATTTAGCTCTAATATGCATTTGTGAGTAAAAAAATCACTATTGCATACATGTTTTTCTAATAGAACTGTATCAGGCCTTTAGGATGTTAGTCAGTGAAGATGATGTATAAGAATTGGTATGATGATAAGTGTAAGAAATCTCCAAATAGAGTAGAACTAAAAAATTTCTTGAAAAGTATCTATGTCAATATCTCAGAAGCCAAACAAATGTTAGAGACTCTTTAAGGACTACTTTAAAGTTGTTATGAAATTGTTCACTTTGGTTTTTCAGAATAATTAGGAAACATAAAACCGATAGGTTATAAACATAAAACTGATAAACAGGTTAACAATAAAGTGTGACTGCTTATACAAATACTGTTGTTTCATTACTTAAATTTAGAAAGTAAAATTCTACTTTTTTCTATTTAATAATAATGCAACATGCTTTTAGCTTCTGCTGTGTAAGAATGGGTAACAATACAAAATAAAAAGTTTAGATCAAAGAATGATTCTTACCAACATATTAATACATTTTGAAAGAATCAGCCAATAAATCATCAAAATCTAACCTGGTTTTGTATCACTTGCCAGGACTTGAAGCATATCTTACCTCTTCTGTAAATGGAATGCAATAAACTGTAGCATATAGTTTTGCTGCATTCTGAATGAAACTGAAATGCCTATTGAAATTAAATAAAACAAAAGTCTGAATGTACAATTCAAAGATGTTTATTGATGAGAAAGTATAGCTGTTAAAATATTGTTTGAGGAAAAATAATCACACAATTTTTACTTGTTACAGAATTATTCTTTTTAAAGTTAGGCTATGAAATTCTGATCTAGACCAAAATACGTGAAAGCTATAAAATAAGAGAAAACATCATCTTTATCCTTACAAATACCAGCAATTCATGTAATGATCATGACAATTTTGACGAAAGGAATGGCAAGAAGCAGAAAAATTGGTCTAATGACAAAGAATTCATTTTAATTCATAAGAAAATACTACACATTTGGTCTTAAAGACTGTGTAACAGGTTCAAACTAAGCAATTGAGTTTGTTTAAAAACAAAAAAAGGTATGTTTTGTATGAGAAGCAGTTCAGGGTTAAGGTGAATAGAAGTACCAGATGAGAAAACTGAGTAAAGACTTATCTGTTGAAAGGAAAGTTAGTAATGGCAAGTATTTAATTAAAATATATACATATAAGTGTGAATCTAATACAGTTGGTGACTCACAGACGTCCTCCTTTGAAATCTACTTTGAGATTACTGAGGGAGATATTTAATAATGAATTTTTTTTCTTATAACTAAAGTTTCTTATATATTGGCTTCATTAAATACAAAAATATATTGTCATTTAGTGGATAAAGCCAAAGAGGTGGGTTTGGTTTCACTTTAGAGTAGATATTTTTATAAAGAATGAAATTATTTTCCTTTATGGGGAAGGAGGGGAAACGGGTGTGACTGGCTTTGCCAGGCAGACTGACTTCATAATACTTACATTAATGGGAATGCAGTCATTTAACATTAAACAGCCTTAGGATTTCACTCGGCAATGTAAACCCATACACAGTTAAGAAATTATAATGAACGATATATATAAAGCTGGATATAAATACTTACAAAGGTTCATTTAATTCAAATTTTATTGGTGAGGGGAGCCTCTTTGGTGACTGCCAAAACAAACCTAATAAAAAGATACAAATATCATTTTCAATGACAGTAGCCATGAATAAATTAACCCCATTAAGAATTCTTCTCAATACTTGGTTATACTTACTGCCATCTTTTAATCGTGTGTCAATAGGAAAACAGTGAAGAAGTTGAAGAGCCTAAAGAAAAAAATGAGTTAAAAATATTACCAGAGCTATAAATTTTTAAAGAAGAATTCATTTTTGCACATGGTTCAAAAATAAAAATACACAGTGAATTCTCCCAGACACCACTGTATTCCATCCATTCTCCCACCAATATCCCCCTTCCTGGAGTAACCTTTATTATATTTTATTAACGTTTTTAAAGTTTTCTTTTTTTTATCTACAAGCAAATATGAATATAGACTATTTCACCCCCTTTTAACACAAATGGTGGCATATTTTATATATTCTTTTGCATCTTTCAAAGAGCAAATCTTTAAAATATAAAATGAAAATGGTAAGAGTACACTGTATTTTGAAATGATTAGCTTACAGATCATGAAGGGAGGAAAATGGGTCAGGGTACAGATGAAATCAGATCATCTTTGAGTTGATAATTGTTGAATCTGGGTGACAGGTATATGATGAATACATGGGGGTTCATTATACTACTTTCTCTACATTTCTATGCTTGAATTTTTTCATAGTAAAAAAAAACTTTGAAAAGTTTTTAAAAAACTTAAAAAAGATAAGGACTAAGAGTTCTCTGGATTCTGAAACAAGGAGGACATTGGTAATCATGGTAAGAATAATTTGAATAATAATGAGGAAAAAAAAGTCGTATTAACTGGATGGAGGAACAACAGGAGGTGAAGAAATGGGGGCAGCAAGTGGAGAACATTTTTCTAAGAAGTGGAACCATGAAGGAAGTAAAAAACTAGGGATAAGTATAATCAGAAAGTTTTTTTTACAAAAGATAAAGTTACTTCATATTCTGATAGGTAAGAGCTGAAGAAAAGGACAGATTAAAGAAGAAAAGTGCAGGACACATTCTAGAAGTTTTAAGTAATTGTAGATAAGAATAACAGCCAACATTTAAGAACACACTTATATGTCAGGCTGTGTTCTAAATCCTTTATATGTATTAACTCATTTGACCCTCACCACTATCCTATGAAGTAGGTACCAATTTATTTGCCCCATTTTACAGATGAGGAAACAGACCAAACAGGATTATGAGATATGGGTGGGGGAGCAAAATGCCAACAGAATTCCTGACTATGTATCTCTATGTGCTCAGTCTCTCGCGTCCGAACTCTGAACAAGCCTCTACACTCCAACAAACACTATAGAAGAAATGTCCTCCTTATTCTCTAGAGGAAAATCTACTTAAACCCACTTTACACAAAGAAGGACAAGGATCAGTAAAATGCATAACTGACTAGCCAATAAGGAGTGATTATTTATGCATTCTCTTATCAATAACATTTAAAGAGAAATTAATTGTCCCGGCACTAGTTCTTACTCAACTTACTAATTTGTATCTAAAAAACTTCCTGAAAGAAAAGGTAGACATTTCAGGTCAATGAAACTAATTTGGTAATAACTAAATGAGCCAAGCTCAGGCGTGTTCTTAATGGCCCACAATGCATACTTACCTTATGGTTAAAATATTTTTCGAACTTTAATCTTGCTAATTCTACACAGTGGGACCAACTTCTAGGTCTTCTGCTAAGTAACTTAATAACTTGAAAACAGCCTTCTAAACTCTGTCCAGTTTGAATCTTCTAGGATTGGAGAGGGGAAAAAAAAGAAGAAACAAAATACTAATACATTTCCAATTAACACTCAAAACATGCACGTACACATACACACCCCAAATGCATTAAGCAAGTCTGGAGTGCCAGTTCATGTTTCATGATTTAAATTTTTCTTTTTCACCTCAAGCTCTTGACTCTACCATTCTCTTCTCCCTCTTTCTTTCCTTTCTTCTTGTTTATTTTTTTTTTTTTGGAGGAAGAGAATGGGGTAGACAGCACTTGGTGGTTTTTTTTTCCCCCAGCCATTTCTGACCACTAGAAAAGGTTTTTTTTTCTTCTTTAAATTAAAGCAGTTTTATTCACACACCATACAATCCAGCCCACATGTACACTCAATGGCTTGCAGTATAATCAGTTTTGCTTTCATCACCACAATCAATTTTAGAATATTTTCACTGCTCCCAAAAGAAAAACCCCATATCCCTTAAACCACCCTATTATTGACACTTGGTATTGTTGTGGTACCTCTGTTATAACAGATGGAAGAATATTATAATATGCATAAGTGTATTTTTCCCCATGTACTACCCTCTAATTAACACATTGTAATTGTGACATACATTTGTTCTAGCTCATGAAAGAACATTCCTATATTTGTCCTATTAACCATCTTCATTGTCCACAATAGGGTTTATTATGTTATACAGCCCCATGTTTCATCCTCTAGCTTTCCTTCTAGTGACAGACACAAACCTAAACTTCCCCTTTCAACCACAATCATGTTCATGATTCAGTGCTGTTAATTACAAAGAATTATGTTAAGCACACACAATAATGCTTCCACCACCTCTATCCATTTCCAAATATTTATAATCAAGCTTATTAAAATTTCTGCACAAAATTAAGCTTCAGCTCCCCATTCTCTACCCTCAGATTCTATCTTCTAGTAACCTATATTCTAGATATCAATTCCATTTAGTTCATTTTAGTGAGATCATACAATATTTGTCCTTTTGTATCTGGTTTATTTCCTTCAAAATGATGCCCTCAAGGTTCATCCATGTTGTTGCATGCATCAGGACTTCATTTCTTCTTCTTTTTAACCATAGCTTTGTCCTTTATCTTTACAATACAGTACATTTAACATCTTTTTCCATTCCAGCATTTCTTTACAGGGTATCCACAGAATATGAAAACAGGTGAATGTACATAATGTTATAAAGAATATTTCTTCTTACAGCTGAAAAAGATTCCATCATATGTATGTACTTCATTTTTTGTTATCCATTCATCTGTTGATGGATACTTGGATCGTTTCCATCTTTTGGTCAACTGTGAATAATGTCTCTATGAATATAGGTGTGCAAATGTCTGTTCACATTCCTGCTTTCAGTTTTTCTGAGTATGTATCTAGTAGTGGGATTGCTGGATCATATGGTAATTTATTCTTAGCTTCCTGAGGGAACAGCCAAACTGTCTTCCACAGTGGCCATACCATTTTATGTTCCCACCAGCAGTGAATAAGTGTTCCTATTTGTTCACATCCTCTCCAACACTCATAGTTTTCTGTTTGTTTAGTAGTGGCCATTCTAGTCGGTGTGAAATGATATCTCATTGTGGTTTTGATTTGCATTCCCTTAACAGCTAGTGATGTTGAACATCTTATCATGTGCTTTTTTAGCCATTCTATTTAGTCTTCAGAAAAAAGCCTATTCAAGTCTTTTGCCCATTTTTTAATTGGGTTGTCTTTTGTTTTAGCTTGCTAAAGCTCAAGAAATGCAATAAACCAGAAATGGACAATGGGAATTTATCAGTTTACAAGCTTTACAGTTCTGAGGCCATGAAAATGTCCAAATCAAGGCATATCCAGGCTCCTCTCTCAGATGGCAAGGCATGTGGCAGCATCTGCTGGTCTCTCCCTTTTGTTCTGGGCTTCGATGCTTTCAGCTTCTTGCTTCAGTGGCTTCCTCTCTGTTTCTGTGTCCTTCTCTCTCAGCTTCCAGTCTTTCTCTCTTTCTCTGGATTTCATCCTCTTATAAAGGACTCCAGTAAGAGGATTTAGATCCACCTGGGGCATGCCTCAACTGAAATAACCTTATCAAAAGGACCCACCCACAATAAGTTTACACCCACAGGAATGGACTACTTTTAAGAACATGATCATCTGGTGTCCGTGAAGCCTCAAAACCATCACATCATTTCACTGTTGAATTCTAGGATTTCTTTATATATTCTGGATATTAAATCCTTATCAGATATGTAGTTTCCAAATATTTTCTCTCGTTGAGTAGGTTACCTTTTCACCTTTTGACAAAGCCCTTGGAAACACAGAAGTATTCTATTTTGAGGAGGACCCATTAATCTATTTTTTTCTTTTGTTGCTAGCACATGGAGTTTTAACTCTGCAATTTCTTCTCTCTCTAGTTATCCCCATGTCTTCCTACCTGTAAGTTATTATTTCTATACATGTATTTACTATAAGAAGTATTATGAATAATATTTTTTTTTTCTTTTGAAATAAATTCAAACTTACAGGAACAGTTGCAAAAACAATACAAACCCCATACACAGAACTCCAGCATACACCAAACCCCTCCATGGATACCCAGATCCACCAACTTTAACATCCTGTCACTCCACCATTTCTTTCTTTCCTTCCCTCCCTAGCTATCATCCATCATCTATTGCTCTGTTTTCTGAACATATGAGAACAAGCTGCACACATCCTTGAACAAACAAAATAATTCACATATACATTTCCCATGAATAAGAACATATGAATAATATTTTATACTAAAAAGTTAGCCTTGTAAGACTCAGAGGATTAAAGGTAAATAAGGAAACATCTTGAAAGTTGCCCTCATCATGAAAACAAGTCTGAGAGATTACTGCCCACTGATGAAATTTTCACTAGTAAAGAACATATCTCAGGTTTTTTCCCAAAGAGGTTAACATGGTCTTTTTATTAATGTAGCTCTACTATCATTATTATGTTCTTATTATGGTGAACTGTATGAATTGTTGCTTTGTGGGTAATTTATGAGCTAATTTCAGTATTCCTGAAGTATCATCGCACTTTCTATGCACAATGTTATAATCTCTTTAAGAAGTAAAAATAAACTATTTGTAGGCAATTTGAAAATATGATTACATTAACACAGTGTTAAGTTTGTATTAAAATGTATTGAATTTTACCTGTAAGACGTCTTCTGCAGATGAATAGGTTTGCCAAAATTTGTTATATAATGAAGGCTTGTGGGAAAAGGAACTTTCAAACTACAAAGGAGAAGAGGAAGAAAAATTAAAACTAGAAGGTTGTTCAGAAGTTGGAAATAACCTTCTTTCCTACTTCAAAGAAAACAAATTCCTTCAAAAAGGAACTTTTACCTTATCTCTTGCCCACTGTATTGTATGTTCAATAGCAGCTGGAAAGGATTTTAGAGTGCAAAATGGTATTTCCTCTTCTGGGGGATCCCGCTAATTTATAAAATATAATAAAAGATAGTTAAGAGAAGCAATGACAATTTTTTATTGATTGAATTTACTTTTGAATGTTCTAAAACCATTAAAAAATAAAACCCAATCATATATTGTATATATTCTTTCTTCTAGGTATAAGAAGAAGAAAAGTTAATTCTTTTGACCTATAAACTGTTTGTTAATAGCGAACACTCCCTACTTTGAAAAGTAATTCAAGAACCCCCCAATACATTGCTCAGCATACCATGAGTTTCTTCATGGATAAAAAAATTTGGGAGCAGTGAGCATGCCCTCAATGCTTGGTACAGTTTTATGCTGTCTCATGTGGAAGAAGTTATCGCTGAAGAAATCCACGTTCTAATATAGGAGACACTAGGCCTCAGACTATGGGTTTACCCAATCTAAAATCAACAACTCTGTCTCTTCCTACTTAGCGATTCATATTTCAGTTTGTTTTTCTAAGAAACACCACTACATATTTTACAAGGCAAAAGAGAGAACCAGAGGATTATGAACTGGTTTTTTTAAGTATGAAGATTTGGGAAAGATGTAATAGAATAAGAGAATCAAGGGACTATTTAGAATTCTACAACATTTCTCTACTTGGAAAATCTTCCGATATGACATCTAGAATATCATGACATCTAGAATATCATGATTTTCTTCTTCATCTAATCTCCTTTAAATTGTCAATTTAGCCATTACCAAGTTGTCATTAGATCTATAAACTTTTGATTTCAAGAGAGTAAATGGGAGAACAATGAACTTTAAAAACATTTAAAATATTACCAGACCAAACTTATCTATTAAATAAATACTTGTAAAATATATTCTACTTGTAATTTTATTGCTTGGATTGATCTTTTTAAAAATCTGATCAGTTGTTTATTATCTGATTATTTCCTAGATCAGTGGTTTCCAACTTTAGCAGTTTTTCAAAATTATTTGTGGGGGTTAAAAAAAAAGGTACTTCAATATCTATCTGTATAAAATATTTTATATAAAAAATATAAGATCTATCTATATAAAGTATCTACATAAAATACATATATGTATGTATGTGTATATACAGATACAGATGCTGTGGTAGATTGAATCATGCCCTCCACAAAGACATGGTTCAAGTCCTAACCCCTGGTCTTGTGGATATGAACTCACTTCTACATGAGATCTTCAAAGATCCTATTAAAGTCAGGCCAAACTGAAACAAGGTGGGCCTTTTATCCAATGACTGGAGTTCTTACAAGCAAAGGAAATCTGGACATGGAAGTATGATGAGAGAAGACAGAAGCAGACAGATGATCACGTGATGAAGGCAGGGATTGACTGCCAGCAAACCATCACAAAAAGCCTGCAGACATCAGAAAAAGCATGGCCTGCCGATTCCTTGATTTTGGATGTCTGGCCTCCTACACTGTGAGATAATAAATTCCTGTTGTTTAAGCCAACCAATCTGGTGGGTATCTGTTATAGCAATCTTGGCAAACTGAGTTGGATGCCTTGGTTCCACCATTGGAGACACCAATTCTTCAGTAAGATTTGGGTGGGTCACCAGTGTTTGTACTTTTATCAAATTTCATAGATAATTCTGATATGCATGCTAGGGATGGGAATCATGAATCTCAATAAACAACAGAAGACATGAGTGCACATGACTAAACTCACTTTTGTTATTCTTTATATGTCAGCTAATGTTTAACATAATAAAATTAGAATATCAGCAAACTGACATAAATTTTATGTTTTCCTGACACTTTGACTCTCAATCTAGTAGTTTACTTGTTTTTATCAAGCATCTTCTTAAGCTCAAAGGTTGTCAGAAAACTAAACCAAGCAGCTCTAAGGAATAAACAGTATATACAAGCATAACACATTCTAGAAAGACCAAAAACAAAATTGTGATTATTCAAAGAAAATAAATTTTAGTTATATAAAAATGTATATGCACGTATGTATGGACATCACTGGCAAGCCAAAAGCAGAAGGATTAGGAAAGATAAATTTAATTTGTTAACTGATGAAGACAAAAGAAATAAGAGATATAAACAAGAGAGACATGTATTTAAAAATCTTGGTTCACTTACATGACTATTATAGGATTCAGTCAAATGAGGCACAATAACTTCAGTGTGTCCCTTAGTGCCCATTGTTCCAGAATCTAAGAGGGGTCTCAGATTTGCTAAACAACGGCTATTTAAAAAGATAAACAGTTAAGAAACATTGAGCAATAACAATGTAAGCAGGGGACTCACTGCAACTTTTCACTGACCATTTCACAGAAACTTCCTGAATGTAATATTTTGGGAAAGAGAAACACTACTACCAACCAACTCATTCAACTTTCCACTCACAAATTTTGCTGCTCAAGCTAGTAAGTTTTGATTCTCCCTTCTTCTACTTCTATCACAAAATCTTGAGCTTTGTTAATGATTTTCTCTAGGTTAATTCTTAACTCTGTTACCTTTCTTCTCTTACTTTCTATTTCTTCTTTGGTTATTTTCTAACTAGAATTATTCTACCCTACTATTATCTTCTCAATGCTTTCTTTATTCCAAATAATTTAATCCTCTTTCGCACTATTCACAAAACATATTCTATACACTTTAACTTCTTTTTCTTTATTTTTTCTCTTCTGCCCAAGATTCTAAAATTTCCACTGCACTTCTCAACTGATAATTTTTTTTCTCTGTTGATACATTTCTCTAGCATCCTAATGTTAAGGATGCATATGAAAATCTAAGAAAATTATGTCAAGTTTGCATATTATACTTTCATTCATCTATTCATTCAATTAACAGCATCATGTGTTGGACATTGAGGATACAGTTTGGGAAAACAAACTGTCCATAAATAAGTGGTCTAGTGAGGGAGACAGACATTAAATAAACTTACCAATAAAAATAAGTGCTATGAAGAAAAAAGTATAGCCCACAGTGAAAGATTACTATAGGAGGATCTAATTTAGATTTTTGGGTTAAAGAAAGTCTGTTTGAAGAAACATATTTAGGCTGAAACTTGAAGGATGAAGGAAAAAAAGTAAGCCAGTTTAAGAGTATAGGTAAGTAGATTTGGGGTCAGGGGTTTTGGAGGAAAAGAAATATAAATTCTGAGGCTGAAGGATGGTATGTGCAAGTTCCTGAGGCAGTACAGTGCAGGATGCTTTGTAAGAATTGAAAGAAGGAATGTGTAGCTGGAATAAGGGAAGTTAGGGGGAACTGGTCAATTTTAAATCGGAGTAGTGGACAGGTGGCAGGTACTCCATGAAAAACTTTCAGTCTATGTTACTGACTTTGGATTTTATCTTAAGTGTAATGGGAAAAATCACTAAAGGGTTTGGGTTTGAGAAATACAATAGGAACATAAAGATAATAAAAAATTTTCAGTTAGTGGGTGTGGGAAACAGAAGTAAAAACAAAAGAAAGAAACTTTTTAAGAACCTCAATTTCAAAAACATACCTGTCTACATATCTCCTGGCTTCCACATTATCTAATGCTGTAATAATTATATCTTGCTTAGTAAAGAACTCATCATTGTAAATGGTCTCAGTGGCTGGACATACTTTGTTTAGGTGTGCATCTATCTTTAATTGAGGATTTATTTTCAAGGTTGTATCAGCAGCGGTGCAGCTCTTGGGTTTCTAAGCAAATAAAAAACAAATTCTCTAAGAAACAGAAGGAATAAATATTAAACAAAAAGCCTGTTAATAAATGTATATATTCTTACATCTTGGAAAATATACATATATATTATATATATGTGGTGAGAGTAATGAGATCAATTTTCA
This sequence comes from Choloepus didactylus, assembly GCF_015220235.1. Classification (NCBI taxonomy): domain Eukaryota; kingdom Metazoa; phylum Chordata; class Mammalia; order Pilosa; family Megalonychidae; genus Choloepus; species Choloepus didactylus. Next base: position 71,320,489 of record NC_051309.1, read on the forward strand.
TTTTTGGTTTGTGGAAATTATATTCATTGTAATACATTATACATTATTTATAAAAATCTAAATAACCACTAATTTACAATATAAATGCTTTATATTTCTTAAAATATTAGTTAAAAGTACATTTTTTTTTTCCCAAGAAATGATGTTTGAATCAGATAAGTGCCTAGAAAAAAATGAGAACATACACAGTACAATACTGGAGATCCAGACTTTGTAGAAAATAAGCTCTTATAAGTCTGGGAGTTTACCATTTTGAGTACTGAAATCTTTTACTGGAAAAAAAAAAAAAGAGTAACCTAAATATAATTCATTCTTTTATTTTTTAAGATTTAGTGATCATTAGTAAATCATGTAGTGTCAGTTTCAGGTGTTATCAAAGTTCATATGTGAATACTGGCTCAGACACTAAAGTATCTATAGACCATTCTGTTTGAATTCCTGCATCTGGTTTTTGTTTTTTTAAATTAAATTCAGTTTTATTAAGATATATTCACATACCATACAGTCATCCATGGTGTACAATCAACTGTTCATAGTACCATCATACAGTTATGCATTCATCATCCCAATCTATTTTTGAACATTTTCTTTAAACCAGAAAGAATAAGAATAAAAAATAAAAGTAAAAAAGAACACCCAAATCATCCCCCCTGTCCCACCCTATTTTTCATTTCGTTTTTGTCCCTATTTTTCTTCTCATCCATCCATACACTGGATAAAGCGAGTTCAATCCACAAGGTCTTCACAATCACACTGTCACCCTTTGTAAACTACATTGTTACACACTCGTCTTCAAGAGTCAAGGCTACTGGGTTGGAGTCTGATAGTTTCAGGTAATTACTTCTGGCTATTCCAATACATTAAAACCTAAAAAAGGTTATCTATATAGTGTGTAAGAATGTCCACCAGAGTGACCTCTTGACTCGGTTTGAAATCTCTCAGCCATTGAAACTTATTCTGTTTCATTTCGCACTCCCCTTTTGTTTCAAGAAGATGTTCTCAGTCCTCCGATGCCAGGTCTTGATTCACCCCCAGGAGTCATATCCAGAAGTTGCCAGGGAGATTCACTCCCCTGGGAGTCAGGTCTCCCATGGGGGGAGGGCAGTGAGTTCACCTGCCAAGTTGGCTTAGCTAGAGAGAGAGGGCCACATCTGAGCAACAAAGAGGTACTCAGGGGGGAGACTCTTAGGTATAATTATAAGCAGGTTTAGTCTCTCCTTTCTGCATCTAGTTTTACTGGCATTTCTGTCTCTTCTCATATTGTTAGGCTGACAGTTTCATTTCTCAGCACTCTAAGCATACAAATGTGAAAATTTATGAGAACTCAGTAAAACAAAAATAAACAGGCCTTTATAGTAGTTCTATAAGTAAAATGCACAAGTTTAAGCGAATAGATTGTGTGGCACATTTTAGTTCATAAGAGACCCTATCACTTAATTCTTTATAGACAGGTAAGGCTTAACATTTTATGCCACCTACTTTAGTTATTCCTCTGTTCATGACATTCCTAAGTTTAGTTTACTAAGTTGCCAATGAGCTGTTGAAGGGTAAAGGGGAAAAAACATTTTTCAAGTAAAAACAAACTTGCATGACTAAAATGCTTCCTTCCCTGATTAAGTATTTTTATCTCTGTAGAAAAGAAGGCTGAGAACAAGCATTATTTTACTATGAAAACAGAAATTAAATAGTCCAAGATTAAAAAACACAAAAATTCAAGTGCTAAATTTTACCTTTTTGAAACAAAGACCAAAAAAGTGCCAAATACGTGATATCTACTGAAACTTCAAATTAGAAAACCTATTTCTACATTCTCAATCTCTAAAATTAAATAAACACATCTTGATGACAACAAAATAATAATAAAAAAATTGCCTATGCTTTACAACTCATATAATCTCTAAAATCAATGCAAAGGCGGGGCAAGATGGCAGACTGGTGAGCTGTATGTTTTAGTTACTCCTCCAGGAAAGTAGGTAGAAAGCCAGGAACTGCGTGGACTGGACACCACAGAGCAATCTGACTTTGGGCATACTTCATACAACACTCATGAAAACATGGAACTGCTGAGATCAGCGAAATCTGTAAGTTTTTGCGGCCAGGGGACCCGCGCCCCTCCCTGCCAGGCTCAGTCCCGTGGGAGGAGGGGCTGTCAGCTCTGGGAAGGAGAAGGGAGAACTGCAGTGGCAGCCCTTAGCGGAAACTCATTCTGCTGATCCAAACTCCAACCATAGATAGACGGAGACCAGACACCAGAGAATCTGAGAGCAGCCAGCCCAGCAGAGAGGAGACAGGCATAGAAAAAAAAACAACACGAAAAACTCCAAAATAAAAGCGGAGGATTTTTGGAGTTCTGGTGAACATAGAAGGGGGAAGGGCAGAGCTCAGGCCCGAGCTCAGGCCATGAGGCGCATATGCAAATCCCGAAGAAAAGCTGATCTCTCTGCCCTGTGGATCTTTCCTTAATGACCCTGGTTGCTTTGTCTCTTAGCATTTCAATAACCCATTAGGTCTCTGAGGAGGGCCCATTTTTTTTTTTTTTTTTTAATCCTTTTTTCCTTTTCTAAAACAATTACTCTAAGAAGCCCAATACAGAAAGCTTCAAAGACTTGCAATCTGGGCAGGTCAAGTCAAGAGCAGAACTAGGAGAGCTCTGAGACAAAACGCAATAATCCAGTGGCTGAGAAAATTCACTAAACACCACAACTTCCCAAGAAAAGGGGGGTGTCCGCTCACAGCCATCATCCTGGTGGGCAGGAAACGCTCCTGCCCATCGCCAGCCCCATAGCCCAGAACTGCCCAAGACAACCCAGTGTGACGGAACTGCTTCAAATAACAGGCACACACCACAAAACTGGGCGTGGACATTAGCCTTCCCTGCAACCTCAGCTGATTGTCCCAGAGTTGGGAAGGTGGAGCAGTGTGAATTAACAAAGCCCCATTCAGCCATCATTTCAGCAGACTGGGAGCCTCCCTACACAGCCCAGCAGCCCAGAACTGCCCTGGGGGGACGGCACTTACCTGTGACATAGCACAGTCATCCCTCAACAGAGGACCCGTGGTGCACGGCCTGGAAGAGGGGCCCACTTGCAAGTCTCAGGAGCCATACGCCAATAACAAGGACTTGTGTGTCAGTGGCAGAGACAAACTGTGGCAGGACTGAACTGAAGGATTAGACTATTGCAGCAGCTTTAAAACTCTAGGATCACCAGGGAGACTTGATTGTTAGAGCAACCCCCCCCTCCCTGACTGCCCAGAAACACGCCCCATACACAGGGCAGGCAACACCAACTACACACGCAAGCTTGGTACACCAATTGGACCCCACAAGACTCACTCCCCCACTCACCAAAAAGGCTAAGCAGGGGAGAACTGGCTTGTGGAGAACAGGTAGCTCGTGGACGCCACCTGCTGGTTAGTTAGAGAAAGTGTACTCCACGAAGCTGTACATCTGATAAATTAGAGATAAGGACTTCAATTGGTCTACAAATCCTAAAAGAACCCTATCAAGTTCAGCAAATGCCACGAGGCCAAAAACAACAGAAAATTATAAAGCATATGAAAAAACCAGACGATATGGATAACCCAAGCCCAAGCACCCAAATCAAAAGACCAGAAGAGACACAGCACCTAGAGCAGCTACTCAAAGAACTAAAGATGAACAATGAGACCATAGTACGGGAGACAAAGGAAATCAAGAAGACCCTAGAAGAGCATAAAGAAGACATTGTAAGACTAAATAAAAAAATGGACGATCTAATGGAAATTAAAGAAACTGTTGACCAAATTAAAAAGATTCTGGACACTCATAGTACAAGACTAGAGGAAGTTGAACAACGAATCAGTGACCTGGAAGATGACAGAATGGAAAATGAAAGCATAAAAGAAAGAATGGGGAAAAAAATTGAAAAACTCGAAATGGACCTCAGGGATATGATAGATAATATGAAACGTCCGAATATAAGACTCATTGGTGTCCCAGAAGGGGAAGAAAAGGATAAAGGTCTAGGAAGAGTATTCAAAGAAATTGTTGGGGAAAACTTCCGAAATCTTCTAAACAACATAAATACACAAATCATAAATGCTCAGCGAACTCCAAACAGAATAAATCCAAATAAACCCACTCCGAGACATATACTGATCACACTGTCAAACATAGAAGAGAAGGAGCAAGTTCTGAAAGCAGCAAGAGAAAAGCAATTCACCACATACAAAGGAAACAGCATAAGACTAAGTAGTGACTACTCAGCAGCCACCATGGAGGCGAGAAGGCAATGGCACGATATATTTAAAATTCTGAGAGAGAGGAATTTCCAGCCAAGAATACTTTATCCAGCAAAGCTCTCCTTCAAATTTGAGGGAGAGCTTAAATTTTTCACAGACAAAGAAATGCTGAGAGAATTTGCTAACAAGAGACCTGCCCTACTGGAGATACTAAAGGGAGCCCTACAGACAGAGAAACAAAGACAGGACAGAGAGACTTGGAGAAAGGTTCAGTACTAAAGAGATTCGGTATGGGTACAATAAAGGATATTAATAGAGAGAGGGAAAAATATGGCAAACATAATCCAAAGGATAAGATGGCCGATTCAAGAAATGCCTTCACGGTTTTAACGTTGAATGTAAATGGATTAAACTCCCCAATTAAAAGATATAGATTCGCAGAATGGATCAAAAAAAATGAACCATCAATATGTTGCATACAAGAAACTCATCTTAGACACAGGGACACAAAGAAATTGAAAGTGAAAGGATGGAAAAAAATATTTCATGCAAGCTACAGCCAAAAGAAAGCAGGTGTAGCAATATTAATCTCAGATAAAATAGACTTCAAATGCAGGGATGTTTTGAGAGACAAAGAAGGCCACTACATACTAATAAAAGGGGCAATTCAGCAAGAAGAAATAACAATCGTAAATGTCTATGCACCCAATCAAGGTGCCACAAAATACATGAGAGAAACATTGGCAAAACTAAAGGAAGCAATTGATGTTTCCACAATAATTGTGGGAGACTTCAACACATCACTCTCTTCTATAGATAGATCAACCAGACAGAAGACCAATAAGGAAATTGAAAACCTAAACAATCTGATAAATGAATTAGATTTAACAGACATCTACAGGACGTTACATCCCAAATCACCAGGATACACATACTTTTCTAGTGCTCACGGAACTTTCTCCAGAATAGATCATATGCTGGGACATAAAACAAGCCTCAATAAATTTAAAAAGATTGAAATCATTCAAAGCACATTCTCTGACCACAATGGAATACAATTAGAAGTCAATAACCATCAGAGACTTAGAAAATTCACAAATACCTGGAGGTTAAGCAACACACTCCTAAACAACCAGTGGGTTAAAGAAGAAATAGCAAGAGAAATTGCTAAATATATAGAGACGAATGAAAATGAGAACACAACATACGAAAACCTATGGGATGCAGCAAAAGCAGTGCTAAGGGGGAAATTTATAGCACTAAACGCATATATTAAAAAGGAAGAAAGAGCCAAAATCAAAGAACTAATGGATCAACTGAAGAAGCTAGAAAATGAACAGCAAACCAATCCTAAACCAAGTAGAAGAAAAGAAATAACAAGGATTAAAGCAGAAATAAATGACATAGAGAACAAAAAAACAATAGAGAAGATAAATATCACCAAAAGTTGGTTCTTTGAGAAGATCAACAAGATTGACAAGCCCCTAGCTAGACTGACAAAATCAAAAAGAGAGAAGACCCATATAAACAAAATAATGAATGAAAAAGGTGACATAACTGCAGATCCTGAAGAAATTAAAAAAATTATAAGAGGATATTATGAACAACTGTATGGCAACAAACTGGATAATGTAGATGAAATGGACAATTTCCTGGAAACATATGAACAACCTAGACTGACCAGAGAAGAAATAGAAGACCTCAACCAACCCATCACAAGCAAAGAGATCCAATCAGTCATCAAAAATCTTCCCACAAATAAATGCCCAGGGCCAGATGGCTTCACAGGGGAATTCTACCAAACTTTCCAGAAAGAACTGACACCAATCTTACTCAAACTCTTTCAAAACATTGAAGAAAATGGAACACTACCTAACTCATTTTATGAAGCTAACATCAATCTAATACCAAAACCAGGCAAAGATGCTACAAAAAAGGAAAACTACCGGCCAATCTCCCTAATGAATATAGATGCAAAAATCCTCAACAAAATACTTGCGAATCGAATCCAAAGACACATTAAAAAAATCATACACCATGACCAAGTGGGGTTTATTCCAGGCATGCAAGGATGGTTCAACATAAGAAAATCAATCAATGTATTACAACACATTAACAAGTCAAAAGGGAAAAATCAATTGATCATCTCAATAGATGCTGAAAAAGCATTTGACAAAATCCAACATCCCTTTTTGATAAAAACACTTCAAAAGGTAGGAATTGAAGGAAACTTCCTCAACATGATAAAGAGCATATATGATTTTTTTTTAATTGCCATGTGTTTTATTTTTTTTTTGCAGTTTATTTATTTATTTATTTTTTATTTATTTATTTTTTAATCTTCATTTTATTGAGATATATTCACATACCATGCAGTCATACAAAACAAATCGTACTTTCGATTGTTTACAGTACCATTACATAGTGGTACATTCATCACCCAGTACCATAAAACTCCTAGAAGATAATGTAGGAAAACATCTTCAAGACCTTGTATTAGGCGGCCACTTCCTAGACTTTACACCCAAAGCACAAGCAACAAAAGAGAAAATAGATAAATGGGAACTCCTCAAGCTTAGAAGTTTCTGCACCTCAAAGGAATTTCTCAAAAAGGTAAAGAGGCAGCCAACTCAATGGGAAAAAATTTTTGGAAACCATGTATCTGACAAAAGACTGATATCTTGCATATACAAAGAAATCCTACAACTCAATGACAATAGTACAGACAGCCCAATTATAAAATGGGCAAAAGATATGAAAAGACAGTTCTCTGAAGAGGAAATACAAATGACCAAGAAACACATGAAAAAATGTTCAGCTTCACTAGCTATTAGAGAGATGCAAATTAAGACCACAATGAGATACCATCTAACACCGGTTAGAATGGCTGCCATTAAACAAACAGGAAACTACAAATGCTGGAGGGGATGTGGAGAAATTGGAACTCTTATTCATTGTTGGTGGGACTGTATAATGGTTCAGCCACTCTGGAAGTCAGTCTGGCAGTTCCTTAGAAAACTAGATATAGAGCTACCATTCGATCCAGCGATTGCACTCCTCGGTATATACCCGGAAGATCGGAAAGCAGTGACACGAACAGATATCTGCACGCCAATGTTCATAGCAGCATTATTCACAATTGCCAAGAGATGGAAACAACCCAAATGTCCTTCAACAGATGAGTGGATAAATAAAATGTGGTATATACACACGATGGAATACTACGCGGCAGTAAGAAGGAACGATCTGGTGAAACATATGACAACATGGATGAACCTTGAAGACATAATGCTGAGCGAAATAAGCCAGGCACAAAAAGAGAAATATTATATGCTACCACTAATGTGAACTTTGAAAAATGTAAAACAAATGGTTTATAATGTAGAATGTAGGGGAACTAGCAGTAGAGAGCAATTAAGGAAGGGGGAACAATAATCCAGGAAGAACAGATAAGCTATTTAACGTTCTGGGGATGCCCAGAAATGACTATGGTCTGTTAATTTCTGATGGTCGTAGTAGGAACAAGTTCACTGAAATGTTGCTATATTATGTAACTTTCTTGGGGTAAAGTAGGAACATGTTGGAAGTTAAGCAGTTATCTTAGGTTAGTTGTCTTTTTCTTACTCCCTTGCTATGGTCTCTTTGAAATGCTCTTTTATTGTATGTTTGTTTTCTTTTTAACTTTTTTTTTCATACAGGTGATTTGAAAAAAGAAGGGAAAGTTAAAAAAAAAAAAAAAGAAAAAAAAAGAAAAAAGACAAACAAGGGGAAAAAAAAAAAAAAAAGATGTAGTGCCCCCTTGAGGAGCCTGTGGAGAATGCAGGGGTATTCGCCTACCCCACCTCCATGGTTGCTAACATGACCACAGACATAGGGGACTGGTGGTTTGATGGGTTGAGCCCTCTACCATAAGTTTTACCCTTGGGAAGACGGTTGCTGCAAAGGAGAGGCTAGGCCTCCCTGTATTTGTGCCTGAGAGTCTCCTCCTGAGTGCCTCTTTGTTGCTCAGATGTGGCCCTCTCTCTCTGGCTAAGCCAACTTGAAAGGTGAAATCACTGCCCTCCCCCCTACGTGGGATCAGACACCCAGGGAAGTGAATCTCCCTGGCAACGTGGAATATGACTCCCAGGGAGGAATGTAGACCTGGCACCGTGGGACGGAGAACATCTTCTTGACCAAAAGGGGGATGTGAAAGGAAATGAAATAAGCTTCAGTGGCAGAGAGATTCCAAAAGGAGCCGAGAGGTCACTCTGGTGGGCACTCTTATGCACACTTTAGACAACCCTTTTTAGGTTCTAAAGAATTGGGGTAGCTGGTGGTGGATACCTGAAACTATCAAACTACAACCCAGAACCCATGAATCTCGAAGACAGTTGTATAAAAATGTAGCTTATGAGGGGTGACAATGGGATTGGGAAAGCCATAAGGACCAAACACCACTTTGTCTAGTTTATGGATGGATGTGTAGAAAAGTAGGGGAGGGAAACAGACAGACAAAGGTACCCAGTGTTCTTTTTTACTTCAATTGCTCTTTTTCACTCTAATTATTATTCTTGTTATTTTTGTGTGTGTGCTAATGAAGGTGTCAGGGATTGATTTAGGTGATGAATGTACAACTATGTAATGGTACTGTAAACAATCGAAAGTACAATTTGTTTTGTATGACTGCGTGGTATGTGAATATATCTCAATAAAATGATGATTTAAAAAAAAAAAAAAATAAATGAAATTATACAAAAAAAAAAAAAAAAAAAAAATCAATGCAAAAACCAACTTTTACATTAAAAAATAACAATATTTTCCTTTCATCATTCCCACTAATTGATCATTTTGAGAGATTCTAATAAAATAAAAGAACACATTATGGTTGTTCAAGCACCGTTTTCTATTTAAGGAACTATCTTCTCCGTTACATAACATGATAATTTAAATTTGAAACAGAGTAACAACATACCTGTATGTGGTGGGGACGAAACAGGAACTGTCTATTCAAGTTGGATTTTTCTATCAAGTCTGGATCTGTAACTGTAACCTAATATCAAGAAGGGAAAATAGCTGAAGTTATGTAACAGATAAATTTTATTCTATTTTGCTTTTCTCATTATGTTTAAAATAACTCCCATAAGTGATCCTAAATTATTTTGGCTGGTAAAAGTTATAAGGATACAAACAGTCCAAAATAATTAAAATACTACTCTTTTTACATCTATATTTAATTGTAATTACTGTTCAGTATAGGAGCAAGTCAAACAAAATAGTTGAACCAATTGCAGTTCTTGTTCAAAACTTTTTTCTAATTGTTTTCTTAACAACAACAAAAAATGACTACAAAGCACTATTACCTTTTAGGAATATGTAGGGGGTTACCAATAGAGCAGCTACTACTTCTTTCTAAATTTATATTTATGCTTCATCTCAACTAGTTTGGGAAGAATGCTTGTGATTCAATTTAAAAGGAACTCCTGCTGAAATAGAATTCTGCAAAGTACAGCATGGGGTGGTGGTCCACTTTCGTAAATAAACTTTTACTGTAACACTGTCATGCCTATTCATTACGTATTGTCTATGGCTGCTTTCATGCTACATCAGCAGAGCTGAGTAGTGGTCAAAGAAATCTTATAATCCGCAAACCTGAAATATTTACAATCTAGCCGTTTGAGAAAAAGCTTGGAGACTCCAGTGCTAAAGCATACAAGATAAAAGTAAACAGAACCAAAACAATCTGGAGTATTTATAATGTATTTGTCACCTATTACTTGAAATGTAAGCTAGTATTTGTAAGCAAGGTTATCTAAGAACAGTATTTCTCAGACTGTTACCATCGCTAAATGTTGATTGGTGTTCTACAAACACATTCACTTTCTTTTAGCTATTATTTCCCTGGTCTGTGTTTTTTTTATTTTCAATATTTTTGCATGATTATGTGTTGTGTCTCTTCTAGAAAACAGCACGCTCCCCCCCCCCACAAAAATGCCAAACAGAAAATGTCTTTTAACAAAATTTTAATAAATTCATAATTATAATTACTGATATAAAGCTTTTCTTCTACTTTTACCCTTTTTTATTCCCATTTCTGCCTTCTACTGGACTGATTAGGATTTCTTGATCCCTGTTCCACTTCAAACTGGGTTGAAAGGGAAATGTCCACTTTTATTTTTAGTAATTATACTCAATTTTTTTTAACATGCACATACGACTTAATGTCTAAATTAATTAAAATCTCTATCCTCCTCTTAAACAATCTGACATGGAACTCTCCCTTCCACTTTCCATGATATTGAAGAATAACACTTCAGTAACACCTATTTTTCACCACTCCACTTGCAAAGTCATTATTTTTATTACAGGGTTTTCAAATGAATCAAAGAATATTGGTGAATGTCTCTGGTTACCCTTGCTTCATACACTGCCTACATTATTTAATAGTGTTTTGGTGGCTTGGAGGCATGTATCCCAGAAAAATATCTTCTTAATCTTAATTCACTTCTGTGGGTGTGAATCCATTATAACAGGACCTTTTGATGAGTTACTTTCAGTTAAGGTATGGCCCAAATGAATCAAGATGGGCCTTAATCCTATTACTGGAGACCTTACAGCAAAGGCCACAGAGAGATAAGCCATGAGGAGCAGCCACAAGTTGGAAGTCAACAGAACCCAAAACAAAAAGGAGAAGACCCCACCAGTGCGCATAGCCAAGTGACAGAAAAAGCCAAGGAATATTGCCCACCAGACAGAAGAAACTGATTCTTGGAGGAAGCAAGCTTTCTAGCCTCTGAAACCAAGAGCCAATAAATTCCTGCTGTATGGTATTTGTTTTAGCAGCTAGGAAACTAAAACAACTCTTTCAGAACCATTAAGCAGCAATCTTGCACTGTTTTACTTGTCAGATGATATTTTTAACTTTGCCATCTTTCTTGAAAGATAATTTAGCTGAGTATAGAATTCTAGGTTGACAGGAATTTTCCCTTGCACCATGATATGTTTCCACTGTCTCCTGGCATTCATTGCTAACGAGAAGTCTACTAAATAATGTCTCTTTTTTATCTTTGTCTTTGATTTGCTTTGGACTGGCTTATCTTTTTGATCTGATCACACTTGTCTTCAACTCTGAGTACTTTTGTCGTTATCCTGGATTATACTGCATCTTCTTTGTTATCTTTATTCTCCCTTTCTGGAAATTCTATTAGACTCATGTAGGACCGTCTAAAATGTGTCCTCTTTCATTATAAAAAGTTATCTTTCTGTGCTACATTCTGGGTACTTAATATTTTCTATTCATCAATTCTTACCTCAGCTATATCTGAGGTAAGTTCAATGATGTTATAGAAACTCTTACTTGGCTTCTTCTAAAAATCTTCAGCGCTTTGTGTTTTTTTCACGTTTCCACCCTCTATGTCTATAATCATTTTAAACTTTATATTAAAGTTTTTTTTTAAATTATCTGCAGATGTTTGTATTATCTGTGGTACTTAGACGGCTAATTCTTCTGTGTCTCTGCTGATTCTTCTTATTGGTGGTTCCCTCTAGTGGACTGTAATTTTTTTAGTGTGAGTTGATTTGAAAGAATGTTGATTTTTCTGCATAGTCCCATGAGCTCTGGGTGTGTAATTATCACAATGCAGTTCTGCTTAAGTCAGGGCCCTGGAGGTTTCAAGGGTCTTGAATCTGTTATTATTCATTTCTCTATTTAGGGTTTTTATGCGGTACAATTTTGGACCACATATACCACTGTGGCATGCACTGAGTTTCAATTTCTCCAGACTCACTCCCCTTGCCACTTAAGATTTGGGGCAGATATTCAAGATAGAAACACTTATGAGTCACCATGACTTTCAACTCAGGATTTAATTTCTCTCTTGGTTCCTGGCACCTGGGATTTTTATTTCCTACTTTTAGCTTGGCTATGTACATAAATACTTTAATTTTCTTACAATTTAGAATGCATGTCTGTGTGTCTGCAGTAAGATGAAGGCTTGTTCACATAAATTTATCTCATTTTGTTTTCTGAAGTCAGTATGTTTCTTCACTAAATTTCTTTTCCTAATCTTTATATGCCGGTAAGTATTGTGAATTGCCTCTGATGTTAAGTATTCTGGTGATTACCAAACATATGTAGCCAAGGATTTTGTTTTTTAGGACTATCTTTTAAAACTATAAAAAGTAGTAGCAGTCTGAGGAAAACAATTTAGAAAATAATGACTAGGGAAAATCTAATTATAGATCATCTGTTTTAGTTTCCTAGGCTGCTTAAAGCAAATACTATGAAATGATTTGGACTGAACAATGGGAATTTATTTGCTTACGGTTAGAGTCCAGGAAAATGTCCAAATCAAGGCATCATCCAGATGACACTTTCTTCCTGAAGACTGGCTGCTTGCGATCCTTGGCTCCTCTTTTCACCTGGCAAGGCACATGGCAGCATCTGCTGGTCTCTCCCTTCTCTTCTGGGTTTCACTGCCTTCAGCCTTTTGCACCCATGGCTTTCTGTTTCTCTCTCTGTATTCATTCCGCTTATAAAGGACTCCAGTAAGAGGATTAAAACCCATCTTGAATGAGGTCAGTCACACCTTAAGTGAAGTAGCCTCCTCAAAAGGTCCTACTTAAAATGGGTCCACACCCACAGGAATGGATTAACATTAAGAACAGGTCTTTCTGGGGGTACATAGAGCTTCAAACCATCACGGCATCTGCCTAAAAGTATGCTAGTAATGAATGCCCTTTCAAAGTGGGACAATAAGCCAAAGTTTAATAAACTATAAAATGTGAAATATTATACGAATTTTAGTCATTAAATCAGTCACTCTGTTAGTCACCATGATAAAGCTATGAAATCATTACTCTGGGAAGTTAGCTAACATCTTAAAGGTAAAACAGCACCAGTGAAAAGTATTTCTATTTAAATATGTAACACAGCTTCCCATTAACTTACATTTTTATAAATAGTCTAAAGAATTTAAAACGTACACCAAAGTTTGTATCATTTCAACTTCTTTTGATAATCACCAATTTAAACTATTTCTTAGTAGTCTGCAACTTGAAAAATAAGTAGTATTCAACACAAATAACAACAATACTAATAATGTCCTTTAAGTTTGCAAAGCCTCTTCACAGCTTATCTTCACAATAATGTTATGAGGTAGGGAGTGCAGAAATCAGTTTCACAATTTTAGAAAAGAAACCTGAGTAGCAGAGAAATAAAGTAATTTACACAAACCATGTAACTTTTGAGTAGTGGGTCAGAGTAGAATCAGAATCTTCCAATTTCTAGTTTAATGCTCTACCCTCAAAAATCAATACTGCAGATCTATGCAGTAAAGTACAGCTCAAAACAGGCAGCAACAGAAATATAAACTTTTAACTCTTAAGGATTTATATCTTACCATTCCCTTCTTTATGCCTGTGCCAACGCCAAGTAAAGCAAAATTTTTTAACATTTCACAGCCGATTGCTCCACATCCTACCTATGGAGAGGAAAAGTAAAATATATCAGATGAAATAGAACTAGGAACTTCTAATTATTAAATAGCAGTTTCATCTTTTTTCAATACATACTCTTTAAAATAACTTGAACATTTGTAACTCATTTTTTAACTTTAAAATATTTAACATAAACAGGTTTTTGATGCCACTTTAAGTGTCTTAGTTAAAGAGTCCTTGTTTTTAGTCATTTTTCAAAACTCATTTGAGGGACAAAATTACTCTAAAATTTCCTTATTATCAGTTTTAAGTAAAACCCCACAATAGAAGATTGCATTGCGGGTAATTTTTTTTCTTTAAAGGGCCAGACAATAAATATTTTCAGCTTTGCAGGCCGTATGATCTATTACAACTACTCAATTCTACTACTGTAGCACTGAAGCAGCTGTAGACAATACAAAACAAAGATGAACAGACTTGGCTGTGTTCCATAAAACTTTATTTACAATGTAGACAGTAGGATGGACATGGCCTGTGGGCTGGTTTGCTGACCCCTGCTCTAAACATCTGCTGAGTGGCTACTGTATTAAGAACTGTACTCAGACTCAAATCTGTTTTAATAAATTAACTTGGTAACACACAATACCAGTTTGGATGTACTAATTCCCATCGTTATTCATACTTACTAAGAAGATATTCAAATTTTGTAACTTCTGACATAAAGTGTCTCCAATGGAGGCTCGTAAGGCATCATACCTATCTCCTCTGAGGAAAGCAACATATACCAAGAAGAGAGATGGGCATACAATATTATTAAAATAGTTTCATTATCATTTTATCAATTTTTTGGTATACTTTAAAACAGAACACTCATTAAGAATTTCCACTAACCTAACAGATAAACTACCTTATTTGAAAGAGAAAAGACCCCATGAAGAAACTGGTTTTTCCTTTTTCCAGTTGACATATTTTAAATCCAAATGACTTAAGTGAAGGTGACTTTAGTTTATCTAGAAAAAAAAAATTCTTTAAGGCTAAGATTATTAATAGATTCTTAAGGGAGTCTACAGATGGGCTTTGGAATTATTAACCCACTTAAACTGAAGGCAGAAGACTGGGTTATATGTACAGTGCCATTGTAAAAATGCCATTCCAGAGCAAAAATAATAGGTGACAAATATAATTTTTATCAATATACATTCCTATATTCTTACATTAAAATGATGGTAAAACTTGAAGGAACAGTTTAAAAAAGATATAACTCGATTTATGTCACTTAACCATCCTATGAATGATATATTCTAATCTTAAACACAATATGGGGAGAATGAGTCTTTTATCAGATTCTCAGAGATTTATAACCAAAAAATGTTGAATGATGACTCACACAAAGTTGAAGATAGCAATATTTTTCTACCTAATATAAATATGGTATTTTGAATACTGAACCATTTTCATGATCTTCAATTTAAAACTTTATATTCAATATTATTTACAAAATGGCTAAAAGGCATGGCATTATTATGACACTTAACCCCCTAAATGTAGAGAAGAAAAGACTGCAGTTAGGAGAAAAGACATCTAAAACAAAAGCATGTTCAGACAAAAATTCTTTTAATCTAGTTGCCTCTTAAAAAAAAAACATACAACTAAGAAAAAGCCAACAGAAATTTCAGTATTACCGTGGAAGAAATTCTTCATATTCACTTTTGTCTAGTGCTTCAACAGTATCTGCTGCTTCAATATATAACTTAAAGTAGAAGATAAAAACAATTTACTATGTATAAAATATAAATCACTAGAAAAATGTTCTCTTCTGTAGTACTACTAGTTTATAAGTTATTACATAATCAAGGAAAAAATTGTAAAAATGCCATTCCAGAGCAAAAATAATAGGTGACAAATATAATTTTTATCAATATACATTCCTATATTCTTAAATTAAAATGATGGTAAAACCTGAAGGAACAGTTTAAAAAAGATATAACTTGATTCATGTCACTTAACCATCCTACAGACGATATATTCTAATCTTAAACACAAGGAAATTTCACCTCCAAATCTATTTTTTCATAATTGCATAAAAATTCTAGAAACACCATTCAAGTTCAGTAAATTTCAATTTGAATAAATAATTTGATTACTTTTTGAGAAGCATCTAGTCTATATTTATTTTCCAGCCTGGCTATATTAATGTAATCTATAATTAAACATATTACAGAGAAAATTATCTAGGAGCCAGCCACAGTATCAGCCTTTTTTAAAAACACCAAACAATTAAGTTAATATAAAAAAGTACTGCATCTCACTCTCATTTTCATCTAAGTAACTTATCTGACTAAATGTGACATGATCACATGGTTATTTATTTAAATTATAGCAACATAGAATCTATATTAATAATACAAATAATTAACATTTCTAATTATGTTAACAGATGTATCTAAATCAGACTTTTTACTGAACATGTACTCTGTGTTAAAATAAAACAAAAGCAAAACAGCACTATGTGGGTACCTCTTAAACTAGTATTAAAAAAAATGTTATATTCAAAATGTTTAAACTGTTTGTAAAAAGAAAATGCTTGAAGAGCGTCCTTTGATAACCTCTGCAATCTTTCCTCCGGTAACAAAAATCAAAGTTTTTTTCATGTCTTGTGATGCTTTACTCTACATAGTTCTCAAACCTTTATCATTTCTATGTACTCTGCTTTTGGAAGTTTTAACTAAGAAGGGAACCTGAAGATTCATCATGTTAAAAGATTCCATGGAACCAGTTAAGGAGCCCTGGAAAGCTAAGAATAGTATTGGATACCAACTAAAACATACAAGGATTGGAAATTCACTCCCTCACACTCACAGGTGAGGGAAATACAATCTAAAATGCAACTCTGGGTAATATTTCAATAGCTCCAACATACGACTTTATTAATTTCAATTTACAGAATTAAGTTTTGATGGCACACTACTTCCATCTCTCTTACGCACAAAAAAATATTTTAAGACTGCTTCTGTAATATAGGTATATTAATTAGTAATACATTATAGTACATAACATGCATTCATTTTATTGTATTCCACAGTAAATATAAAAAACTATTAAAATACAACTCACCCACTGGCACAAAGGAGAAAACTTTCCCGTCACAGCTTTCAATACTTCTTGGCTGGCAATACCTCCTACTGCTGCTGCAAGTGGGGGTAAAAAGCCTTTAGCAGTCCAGGACAGCCAATTCACTATGTCAGCATTTACTTCAGGCTGAAACACAAACCATGAAGGAGAATAATATGAATAGTATTCAAATAGTACACTTAAAACTTCAATGACAATGTGAGAATTATCACAGCTTAACTTCTAAATAAGCTACTCAATTTCTCTGCTAAATAACTTTTTTTTTAAGTCCTAAAAACATGCCACATTTACACATTACTTTAGGCAGAATCTTCCTTTACCAGAACCTGCCCAGTTTTGCTTTTTGACTCTATATGTTGCACTAGTGCATTATTTAGAATTAGCAGGAGTATCTATCATTCATAATTTTTATTAAGTAACAGTTCCATGAAATCAATATTTACAGTTAATAAAAATGAAAAAAAAAATGTGTTCTTAATGAAAAAATACGGAAAAACGATGGACCGTGATAAAATGAAAATAAAAACAAAAGGATCCATAAAAAAATGGAGCCGTTAGATTGTGCTGGAAGTGGAAAAGAGAAAGAGAAATTGCGATGAATAAGAGGCTATACTTTGTTAAAAAGTTAGTTAAAAGGTAGTTTAGAAAAAAAGATAGTATGGTACTACTGCATACTAATTTAATCTAACATGCAATCATCATTGGCTCTTTTTGTCATTTATCAAACTTTGAAAAGGGCACTGATGTTTCCGAAACTTTTTTAGTATTTTAAAGAAAATATCAGAGAATTGGATTTTGGAGTTATTGTTTTAGCACTTTTTTTGTTTGTGACAAAGACAACTTCATGAGCACTGGCTTCTCTTTTCCTATTCTTTCACTATCAGCAACTTTAATCTTAACTTTAAACTTTGCCAAGTGGTCAATTAATCTGCTGAAATCATATGTAAAATAATAGTACTTGTGTAGTTAGGAGAGAAGAAGGCTTCTATTAGATTCTCAAAGAGATGTGTGGTGCAAAAAAAGGGCTAAATATTGTACCCACTTCATTTCAACTTTCTACATCTCATTATTTTTCAACTATTTATCTTTCTTTCTATTTAGCACTAATCTTAACTCAAGTGGACTAACTATTACTTAGATTTAAACTGTGCTATTTATGAAGGCTGAGACTCTTGTGGTGATAATATTAAAAACATGACTAAAATGAAAACAGAAGCAGTTAATTTGATTGAGCACTTACTGTGACAAGTTTTATATATAAGTCCTCATATAATCTTCAAAACAATCCTAGGAAATATAGTTCCTATTCTACAAATGAAAACACTGAAACTTGGAAAGATTAGGTAACTTACTCAAGATTTTACAGCTAGTAAGTGCTGAACCCAACAAGCTCCACTCCACAGCTTTATTCGTAACATTAGGTTACACTATCTCCCAAGATTGTATTATCTTTCAGTAAACACACAAATCTGGGGAATTTTTGTTGCTCTAGGATAACAACAGATGACTAACTCTGAATTTTCCCACAGAACCTCCAGAAAAAACATACATATCCACCACAAGAAGAGAAATAATCCAACGACAGGTCTTCAGCATTACTAGGAAACAGAATATGATCAACTTCAAATTAAGTGTAAGTAGAGAAAGAAACACCAAATTGCAACAGAGCTATCTCTGCACTTCACATTACCACAAGCCTACACAGAGCAGAAAGGGTATGAAAAGATGTCACAGAAAAGAGAGTGAAAAGACTAAGGATGACAAAGCAGTTAAATTCATCCTTAGAAAACGGAAGTTCTACACTCAGTACAAAAATACCAAATACAGGGATGGAAACTGTAGACCTCACTGCTGGCAATGGCAAAAAGAACTCCTCTGGGGAGAATGATGTAAAAAGAAAGGGAGAGATGTCCAACGATAAAGAAGGTTAAAGAAGGAAGTTAAGAGAGGGACAATAAGGATTTGGCAGAAATCAGATATTCACAAGACAAATTTTACTTTCCTCCCCGCCCCCCCCAAAAAATCATCCATTGAAGAAACTCCTTTTCAGTATCCTGAGAGAAGGGTGTATTCTAGAACTAGGACTCTAAAAAGCACACAAAACCCTTGCCCTGTCTACAAAATGAGCAGAAAAAGCTATCTACTATAAAAAGCTAATGTAAGAAAATGATAATTAAAATATTTCATTTGGCTAAAGGAAATCTCCCACCCAACTTACCACAACACAGATAAAATCTGATTGAGAGAATTACATCCTTTATAAGAATTTGGAGAGATACACTTCCAAAAAAAGAAAAGAAAAGAAAAGAAAAGAAAAGAAAAGAAAAGAAAAGAAAAGAAAAGAAAAGAAAATCTGAATCTACATACTGAAATAGCCTCATGGTGTACCTGGGAAAATTCACCTGAATGATCAACCCTGAGAATACCTGGCAAAACTATGAGACTTTACAGATGAAGGAAAAATATATAGGACCTCAAGATAAAAAGATAAGATTACTTATAAGAGTAAGAAAATTAGCCTGGCATCTTATCTTTCAACAACAAGATACAAAGCAAGACATGAGAGAAGAAAGTGAGCCTAGAATTTTATATCTAGCCAAGCCTTTCAAGTATAGAAAAAATTTAAAACATAAGAACTAAGGAATGCCATAATTGTCAGCTGTTTTTGCAAGATATATATATATACTAGGGACCAATCCCGATTTCAACACTTATGATAAAGCTATACTAAACAAGCCAATATGTTACTAGGCAAAAGGATAGAAACACTGATCAGAAGAAGTTAACAGAATTCAGAAATAGACTTAAATACACAGGGTCAATAAACTGTTGGCAAAAATGTCAAGACTATTCAATAAACAAAGGGTAGTTTGTTTGACAAATGGGCTAGGAGTGCTGTACATTCATATACCAAAAACAAACAAACAAACAAAAAACCAAGACAAAAAACCTTAACCCATACTTTGAATAGTATACAATGGAATTCTACTTTGCAATAAAAAGGCGTGAATGCCCAACAACATGGATGAAACTCAAATTCATTATGCTCAGGGAAAGAAGCCAGTGTCAAATGGCTGACTTCACTTATTTGACATTCCGGAAAAGACAAAATATAGTGTGGTTACCAAGGTTTGGTTGGGGAGGATGGGGATGATTACAAAGAGGCATGAGGGAATTTTTTGGCATTAGGGAATGCCAAAAAATTAGGGAATGTAATGGTGTACACTTGAATTGTGTATAGAATTTTGTATACCTAACTGTACACCTAAAAAGGGTGAAATTTATTCTATGTAAATCATTTATCAATAAATCTGATACATCTTTAATCACATCTTCCTTTTAATCACAGACTTAATCTGATTAATTCTAGCTTTTTATACATTATTTTTTTTCCCTAATCACTAGATACACAATAAAAGGTCTTTCATTTATGGGTAGTGATTTGTTGCTTTTGGTACATTTATTATTTTCTTCTTTGTTTCATTTTTTAAATTTTTTTTGGTATTTATATTTACCATGTGATCTTTTTTTTTGTTTTTTGTTTTTTTATCTTCATTTTATTGAGATATATTCACATACCACGCAGTCATACATAACAAATCGTACATTCGATTGTTCACAGTACCATTACATAGTTGTACATTCATCACCTAAATCAATCCCTGACACCTTCATTAGCACACACACAAAAATAACAATAATAATTAAAGTGAAAAAGAGCAATTGAAGTAAAAAAGAACACTGGGTACCTTTGTCTGTCTGTCTGTTTGTTTCCTTCGCCTATTTTTCTACTCATCCATCCATAAACTAGACAAAGTGGAGTGTGGTCCTTATGGCTTTCCAAATCCCATTGTCACCCCTCATAAGCTACATTTTTATACAATTGTCTTCAAGATTCATGGGTTCTGGGTTGTAGTTTGATAGTTTCAGGTATCCACCACCAGCTACCCCAATTCTTTAGAACCTAAAAAGGGTTGTCTAAAGTGTGCGTAAGAGTGCCCACCAGAGTGACCTCTCAGCTCCTTTTGGAATCTCTCTGCTACTGAAGCTTATTTCATTTCCTTTCACATCCCCCTTTTGGTCAAGAAGATGTTCTCCGTCCCACGATGCCAGGTCTACATTCCTCCCTGGGAGTCATATTGCACGTTGCCAGGGAGATTCACTCCCCTGGGTGTCTGATCCCATGTAGGGGGGAGAGCAGTGATTTCACCTTTAAAGTTGGCTTTTGGTACATTTATTATTTTCTTCTTTGTTTTAATTATGTAAAGCATGAGATTAAAATTTCTCACTACTGTCAGGACTTTCATTTCCCTCCTGATTTTTATAAAATAAGAACAAAAAAAAAAATAATATTTCAAAAAATTGCACAAACACTTGCTATGCTGACTGCTGCTAAAACAAAACTGTTGGCTGGCAGGCACTGGCTTCATAACATGAGAAAAAAACCATTTTCTAGTTAATATGTTCAAGTCCAAATCTAAGAGCCAAAATGTAATTAATGGATATGAATATATATGCAAGGGCTGAGTTACAAGAAACCGGACAACTTTATATATTAAGTTTTAGTAGGTTAACAAAGCAAGTGAATTAGAATAGAATGATAAATAATAATCCTAATAATATAACAGCAGCAGCAGCAAACATTTAAATTACTATATGCCACATAATATTTCTAAGTGCTTTACAAAGTTAAATCATTTAATATTCATAACTCTAGGTATGTACTATCATTAATCCCATTTAATAGATTTTTAAACTAAAGCCCAGTGAAGCCAAGTAACTTGCCCAGTGTCACAGAGGCAGTAAATAGCTTATCTGGGATTTAAGGAATAAAGAATAATAATATATAAAACGATGTTTTAGAAACAAATATCCTTATGGCTGTGACTTTGAAATATTCACCTTCTCTTCCAAGGTGTCACTTATAGATGTCACTAGTTTCAATAGCTCTTCTGAATCTTGTCGACACCTAGGATACAATACAAAGCACTCCAACTTCAATTTTCTCAATTGTTAAAAACAGTAGGCGATAATCAAAATTAAAATTTAAGAAACTTACAAAACAATGTGGAATTTCGCTAACAGGTAGCACAAAGTGCTTCACTGATTTAAAGTAACAGGGTCATGAATTCAATGTTTATTTCAAAAATAATGCTAAGAATGGCTAAGGACAGTACATAAATAAGATTTAGTTTTAAACATACGAGATAAAAACCTTTTACAACAGAACTTCTGATTTAATAAGACAGAAGAGAAAAATAATAGTGATTGACAATGCAATAATTCTAAGATTTTGTTTTTTTAAGTTGCAGCTTTTAAAAAAGCATTAAGATTTTACATGGGAAAATCCATATTTTGTATGATTCCATTTTTGTCAACTGATCCTCCTATTTCCAACAAAAAACCTCATAAGGTCGTAGTCTATCTAGTTATGTTCCAACTTTAAGTTAGATTTAGCTACTTTTTATTTGTTTTTTTTTAATCTATAATTTCTGAAATACTGATTTTATAATAAGGAAAAAAGTTATCTTTAAAAAAAGAGCATTACCCAATATTTGGCTTGCGACTGTAGTTCTCCTGAAACCGGTCCAAGGCAAGCATAGCTGCATGAATCTGTAATGGTGCCTATTTAGAATATTTAAAATTAGCCAACACTGAATGCTTATTATGTGCTAGGCACTGTGCTAAATTTCTAAAGAACATAATTAAATCATCACAATAAACACATTAGCTTAACACTATTATTTTCTTTAGTTAATAGAAGATAGTTTCCTTTTAATGCCATGAGTCTATAAAAATTATTTTACACTTCTAACAAAGTTTTTGAAATTTTAAAAATTAAATTAAAATTTAAAACCCTGAATTGACAAGTATGATAAAGAAAAGAAATATTCCTTTTACTTTAAAATTTAAATAATTGAATAACAAAGGAAAAATACATTGTTTTAATTCTAGCTAAATCTTTCTAAAATACATAGTTAACTTCTTTAGTTAAAAAAGAAGTTGACTGCAACACCATAAAAATATTTAAGCAATAGATCCAAGTTTCAACCTCAAGTGGCCTGACTAGTTTTTACTAGGTCACACCACATGAAACTTAAAGTAATACTGCCTGAACAACAAAACATTTATATAACATCACCTAATCCTTATCCCTTACCAACACTAAAAATTTGGAAACTGTTAATTGTTTTCCTTATCACAAATATATTTATTGCCACAGAATTATATCCAGTGATTTAAAAAAAAATTGAATACATGCTTCCAGGGTTTTATGTTGTTATTGTTGAAGAAACATGGAATATATAAAACTCTAAATGTTTCAGAAATCTTATAATAATGTCATCTTTCTATAAATTATTGAAATAATCTTTTAAGTATCAATGCTCATCTATCAGTACAAAAGTAAACTTTTCCCCAGAATTCTAAAATTTTTCATGACACAAATTCCTGTTTTTAATACTCAGGGGTCAACTTTAGATATGTGAGTTCAACTTTTATTATGAATACCTGACAGAAAGACATATACTTTGTTACTCCATTTTAATCTTATAATCAACCTCTGTACCCAACCTTGCTGCCTCTTTCTCAACTCAACAAAGTGCTTGTTTACCTCAGGTTTGCTAAAATCCACAATAAGGCATTTTGGATGTTTTATCTGCTTCTCCAGTGATTCCTAATAGAAAAAACAATGATTTCAGAGCAAGTAAGTAATTACTCAGCCTGAAAAAATATATTGGTTGTATGTCAGAGCAATGGATCTTTTCCAAAGGTCTGAAAATAAATAAGGCTGGACTGCTATGCTTTAATAGAAATATAAAATAGTTACTATATCTCTTTGTCTTATTACCACCTTCTTTTCCTTTAAATGCTAAATGCAATAAGTCAACCTGTACCACAATTTGGGAAGAATTGCTGAAAATACGTGTACACTTGGGAACTCTATTGTTTTAATATAAAAGCTATCATAGTTTTCTGATATCAAGTTAATAAGACTTGTCATGTCTGACAATCCTTGAATAAATACCTGAAGTTACCATTCTCTGTGTGGAGTAAAGTACATAAAGGCAAAACAAAACAAAACAAAACAAAACAAAAACCCAAAACGAAAACATCTCAAAAACCCCACCCAAACTGAAATCTGAGACATAAACTATCCAATTAGAAACCTGCAGATGGTGGCAGGGGTATATCTGACTGTTTAACCTATTGTTTTGTTCTAACTTTGGCTTGAAGAAAGCCTTGTAGAGGACAATAGTTGTTAATAGTTCTGAAAATGGAAGGGCAATCAAGTTAAAACCTTGAGAACTTGCAAGAACAAAAGAGAGATGTGCACAGACAAATGGCTTATACTGAGAAGTGGCCTAAGGATATAAGCAGCAGGAGACCCTTCTATATTCTCTCTATTCAGCTATTCAGTTTCCTTTTAATGCCATGAGTTTATAAAAATTATTTTACACTTCTAACATAGTTTTTGAAATTTTAAAAATCAAATTAAAATTTAAAACCCTGGATTGACAAGTGTGATTTAGAAATAGTCCTTTTACTTTAAAATTTAAATAACTGAACAACAAAGCAAAATACATTGTTTTAACTCTAGCTAAATCTTTCTAAAATACATAAATTTTATCCCTTGTCTCAGGAAGTAAATTGCAAGAGGATATCAACTCTGATGATTCAGGGAGGTCTAGTATCTTGGGGTACTCTTATATATCTCAATTATGTACACATGCACCCTAGCTATAGAGAGTGGAAGTGTTTTTGTTGGTATCAGTTTATTTCCTAGATTGATCCCATTTTCTTCAAAGTGGGTACAAATTTAAAAAGCAAAATCTGTTTATTCTTTAAGTTAACTATTTACTTGGTTAACGAAGCATTTATGTTATTACTTTTTTTCTATTCTGGTATGCTTCTCTTGTAAAAATATATTTTTTAAAGAAAAAAAAATACTTACAAAGCAAAATGTTTTAGGAGTCTTAATTTGGACAGCTATGCCTCCATGTAAATATGGTTCCAGTTCTACAGTATCACCAATGCTAAAAGAAAATGGTGACACCACTAAAAGGAAAAAAAAAAAAAAAAAGCCAACAGAACATTAGTGATAAAGTATTTATTTACATTTGAAAATAGTAGCTAGACAGATTGTTAGGACTTAACATGACTCACAAATGGACAGGCAGACAAATGGAACAGATTAGAGAATTAAGAAACAGACCCAAATACACAGGGAAGTTAACAAACAAAAAAGTGGCACCTCAAACCAATGAGGAAAAGATTATTCGATAAATCTTTTGGGGGAAAAAGCCATATAGAAAAGTATCTATTTCAAATGGATCAAAACTTTAAATGTGAAAAAAGATGCCCAAAAGTTTCCCGGTAAAATCAAGGGAAAACAATTCCTTTAAAACCTTGGTTTGAGGGAGGCTTTTTGAATTATGAGTCAATAATTCAGAAGCCATAAGAGAAAAAAAATCTTACATATGTGTGTGCATGTGTGTGCATACTTTGGCACAGTAAAAATAACAGAAAATTATCTGCAAGCAGTACATATCAATTAAGAAACATTAAGGAAAAAAAATCTTCATAAACAGTTATTCTATTTGAGTATTCTTCTTCTACCCTCAATGAACCTTTTCGTATAAAATATGGGTTTTCTTTATCATCATTCCTTGATATCCAGTGGCTCTTCCTTTTACAGGTGAGCCTCAAAATTCTGATCAATCACCCCCATCCAGAGGATGAACTCCAAAATAACCAATGAAAATCCTAAATGAGTAGCTCAATTTTTACAAAACTCAGATACAAATTCTCTAGTATCAATTATTTCAACCTGTATTTTAGATAGTTAGATGTGTTTCAGGAAACAAAATCAAATTCTTTTGTTACCAAAGATACTTAAAGGGACTCAAAAGTTGTTCATTAAAAAAGAGTTCATAGCAGGAATTGATCTTTTCCTCCAAGGATCTATTTTGCAGTCATTAATAAAAAGTAATTCTATTTACTAGTTAATGGACTAAGTGCATAATTATATTTTCAAATGCCTTAAAGATAAAACAAAACCTCATCTCAATGGGTGTAACCATTCTATAATAATCGAGTCACAGGTTGTCTAGCACAGTCTTTAACTCTTAAATATGGCTGAAGGAAAAAGCACAAACCATGCAGATTAACACTATTGCAAATCCATTTTCTTTTATTTCAAATAGGCCCTAAATGATGTCTGATAATCTTACTGTTTTTTAAAATATCTAATCTTCTTGAACTTCTGGTCTTGTCACCTCTCTTTTCACTTGGAGTGAATAATCTTGCCTTAGTCCACTGAGAAGACAGACATCTTCAAGTTTCTTCCTGCAAACTTACAAACTTGTCTGCAGTCATATCGATTTCTCCCTTTTACCAAGGCCACTGAACAAAAATCTATATCCAACTAACATCTAGATATTTCTACTTGGATATCTCATTGTCACCTCACTCAACAAGCCTACTGTACTTATTAACCTCACTACAAAATCTACTCCCTTTCTTGCACTCCCTAAATGAATGGCATCACAATCAAAAAAGATAACCACACTGGAATCTTCACTCATCTACCATAAGAGAAAACAAAGTTTCTTCCTAAATGTCTTGAGGCCCTCACTAACTCAATTCTCACCAACAGCCCTGTTTATATATTCCTTTTGGTTTCTTGGATAGATTTCCTTGTTAAGTTTGGAGTTTCCAGAATGTGTGGTATTCTCTTTATATCATCATTTAATGTTAACATTTTCTCACTTGGACTTAAAGTTTTGAGGCCAATTTTAGGTCTGTCAAAGCTGATGTTGTGTTCCCAACTGTGAGCATAGTGTCTGAACTATAAATGTACTGGATAATCAATAAGTATATATAAATTAATGAAATACATCAACTTACCAGTTATTTCGTGTGTAGACCCATTTAACTCTGTCATTCCATTAATTTCTCGAAATGTTAGGAATTGTCCTGACTGAAGTTTGTGAGGATGATTTTCAAGACAAGTGACAATGCCAGGATTAGACTAAAAATAAAAGAGCAATTTGTTAAAGACACAAGTTTATGTAATCCCACACTAAAAAGACCATGTTTTAAAATTCCCCAATCAAAACTGCATGCAAGCCATTCTCCTCCTCCCTTAGTAAAAGCAAGTCTAAAAAACTGTCATGAAACAGAGATCAACTTTTAAAAATTATAAACACTGAAAAAAATTTTTTGCGTGTGAGGAAAAATGCTTAGGGATTACACATATAATTTTAAAATATTTCATAGATTCAAAGATGCTTGTGACTTGAAAAAAACATTGAACATTAAGTTTTAAAGTCATGTTATTAAAAAACTGCATAAAAGAATGAGTCTAACTTCAAAGAAATGTAAGGATGGAAGACTGAGATAGAAAGCAGAGAAACTGGTAACTTACAGCTTGCCCAATGCTTTAAAGTACATAAATATTGCATAGCCCAGCTTATCATGTTAAGAAAGAAGAAAGGAGCTTTATATTTCCAAGGAGGATGGATGGGACGGGTCACAGGATAGGAAATTTCTAATTAGATGTAATTCTACACACTGCATGAATAAGATGATAATTTAATCTACATAAAATCCAATGAAATTTTCATTTTCTTTCATAATTGTGTATATTCCAAACAAGAATACATACCATCCCTTAGACGTTATTCTAACACTGTGATATCCTCAAAGATTAACTAAAAACCAATTAGAGAAGGTAAAATGTCGACTAAGTATTAATATGACTGAAAGAATAACTTAGGTGGTGTAATAAATCATTCCATAAGCAGAAAGACACATAGTATGATTTTTCAATGAATATTTCTTAAAAAAGGATGAGAAAGGCAACATAAAGTGGGTTTCAAAAAATAAAAAAAGCAAAAAGAGAAGCCCAAACACTAATATGTCAAAGCATATTATCATTCCATTATATTTGACTTTTTTGGGGCTTTAATGTAATTTGATTACAGAAAGTGCAAACGAAGCAAATTATTTAGGCTAAAAAGAAAGAGGAGTAAAAAAGCAATCATAATGATTTCTCTACTTCTTTAAAGAAATAAAAAAAAATAAGCTTATATGATATCAAGACAGTTTGGTTAAAAATTAACCAAATTAATTAATTTAGGTTAATTAATTAAACGTTTTTCCCTCTCCAAATAAGGTTTTAGGAATATAACAGACTAAAAAAGCTTTTGCCTAAGATGACACACTTAATATACCCTCTATAGCATATGCAAATGTTGACCTGTCAATATTAAATCATGTTAGAAAGAATCCCAGACACTCCTAACAATTAATTACAGGCATATCTTGGGAGATATTGTGGGTTTGGTTACAGACCACCACAATAAAGCAAACATTGCAGTAAAGCAAGTCACATGAATTTTTTGTTTCCCAGTGCATAAGAAAAGAATTGTTTACACTATACTGTAGTCTATCAAGTATGCAATAGCATTATGTCTAAAGAAAACAATGTGTATACTTTAATTAGAAAACACTTTACTGCTAAAAATTGCTAAACAGCATCCAAGCCTTCAGCAAGCCATAATCTTTTGGCTGGTGGAGGGTACTGCCTCGATGCTGATGGCTACTGGCTGATCAAGGTAGTGGTTGTTGAAGGTTCGATGGCCATGGCAATTTCTTAAAATAAGACAACAATGAAGTCTGTCTTATGGATCAACTCTTCCTTTCATGAAAGATTTCTCTGTAGCAGGCAATACTGTTTGACAGCATTTTACCCAGAGTAGAACTTCTTTCAAAATTGGAGTTAATCCTCTCAAAACTTGTCGCTGCTTTATTAACGAAGTTTATGTAATATTCTAAATCCTCTGTTGGTCATTTCAACAATGTTCACAGCATCTTCACCAGGAGCAGATTCCATCTCAAGAAACCACTTTCTTTGCTCATCCAAAAGAAAGAAGCAACTCCTCATCCGTTTGTTCAAGTTTTTTTCATAAGATTGTAGCAATGCAGTTACACCTTCAGGCTCCATTTTTAATTCTAGTTTTTTTGTTATTTCCACCACATCTGCAGTTATATCCTCCGCTGGTTATCTTGAGCCCATCAAAGTTAACTATGAGGGCTGGAATCAACTTCTTCCAAAAGCCTGTTAATGCTGCTATTTTGACCTCCTCCTGTGAATCACATTTGTTCTTAATGGCATTTAGAATGGTGAAACCTTTCCAGAAGTTTTCAACTCACTTTGCCCAGCTCCATCACGGGAATCACTATCTGTGGCAGGTACAGCCTTATGAAAATCTATTTCTTACATAATAAGACCTGAAAGGCGAAATGACTCCTTGATCCATGGGCTGCAGAATGGCTGTTGTGTTAGCAGGCATTAAAACAATATTAATCTTGCTGTACATCTCCAATGGTGCTCTTGGGTGACCAGATGTATTGTCAATAAGAAGTAAGATTTTGAAAGGAATCTTTTTCTGAACAGTAGGTCTCAACAGATAGGCTTAAAATATTCAGTAAACCATGTTATAAACAGATATACCATCACCCAGGCTCTGTTGTTCCATTTACAGAGCACAGGCAGAGCAGATTTAGCATAATTCTTAAGGGCACTAGGATTTTCAGAATGGTTACTGAGCATCAGCTACAATTTAAAGTCACCAGCTGCACTAACCCCTAACAAGAGGGTCAGCCTGTCCTTTGAAACTTTGAAGCCAGGCATTGACTTCTCCTCTTGAGCTAGGAAAGTCCTAGACAGCATCTTCTTTCAATATGAGGCTGTTTTTTTAATGCTGAAAATCTGTTTAGTGTAACCACTTTATCAATTGTCTTAAACAGATCTGATTAACTTGCTGCAGCCTTTACATAAGCACTTGCTGCTTCACCTTGCACGTAGATGTTATAAAGATGGCTTACTTCCTTAAAACTTCATGAACCAACATCTGCTAGCTTCAAATATTTCTTCTACAGTGTTCTTCACCTCTCTCAGATTCCAAAGAATTGAAGAATTAGGGACTTGCTCTGGATTAGGCTTTGGCTCAAGGGGATGTCGTGGCTGGTTTGATCTTTTATTCAGACCACTAAAACTTTCACTTACTTATTATTTGTGTGTTCACTGGAGTAACACTTTTAACTCCCTTCACGAACTTCTCCTTTGCATTCCCAAGTTGGCTAACTGTTTGGTGCAAGAGGCCTAGCTTTTGGCCTATCTTGGCCTTCGACATGCGTTCCTCATTAAGCCTAATCATTTCCAGCTTTTGATTTAAAGTGAGAGTAGTGTGAATCTTCCTTTTACTTGAACACTTCAGAGGTCAGTGTAGGGTTATTAATTGGCTTAATTTCAGTATAGTAGTGTCTCAGGGAATAGGAAAGCCTGGAGAGACAGATGGGGAAATGCCTGATCGGTGCAGCAGTTAAGAAAACACACATTCATCGATTTAAGTTTGCTGTCTTATACGGGTGTGGTTCGTGGCACCCCAAAACAATCACAGTAGTAACATCAGAGATCACAGATCACCATAAGAGAAACAATAATACTGAAAAAGTTTGAAATGTGCCACAGAGACATAAAGTGTGCATATGCTGTTGGAAAAATGGTGCTGACAGACTTGCTCAATGCAGGGTTGCCACAATCTACAATTTGTAAAAAGACAATATCTGTGAAGGGCAATAAATCAAAGCACAATAAAATGAGGTATGCCTGTAATTAATATTCTAACCTCAACTTAATTTAACGCAACCAAGAAATTAACAAAATATTTTCTCATGTATTATCTTAAAATACCATAATAAAATTTTATTATTTAATATTACTATTTATTATGACTATATATTTATCATTATTATAATATTAATAACAATATAATAATTATTATTTAAACAGTAGTCACATCGACTTTTAAAAAATGTTTATAAAATAACGTTCATCAATACAACCATACTTGTGTAATGTTTGAAATGAAAATTTCCTTTGGTTCTTCTCCAGTTGTATCTAAAACTTCAAATTCATCACCGAAATCACAAAACAACCGTGACCAAACTCCATGTACATCTGCACTGATGAACTGTGAAATAACAAAAACAAGTGAAGCTTACTTACTTCTATATATTACAAAAAAGTACTATCTTAGGTCCTCTCATGACAATTTTGCTTATAATTAATATGTCCTTTGGAATATAAAGTGAATCAGAAATAGGAGAAATTATTTGTTTGTAGATTGGTTTATGAATCAAGTATTCTATTGCCTGGATAGCTAGTGTAACAAAATTAGATTCAGAAATAAGCAACATCAACATATCATCAATTATACAATCTATGATTTTTAAATAACAAATATTCCTGATGCGCCATAAAAATCAAGTACGCGATATAATTATCTAGCAGTGAATTCTTACTTCTGTCATTCTAGAAAAGAAGAATGGAGTGCCCATTCACCAAAAGCAGTAGAGTTAACAGAAAATAGAGCTAAAAGCTGCGAGTGGAATCAAGAGAAAAAGGGCTGAGGAAGTGACAGTGCAAATCCAAGTCATTAAAGGTAAATATTAGATTCTTAAACACAATCATAGATGTTTTATTAAGAAGCAATTATTATAACACATGAACTGTCTTCTCTCTAAAAATTGTTTTTTTGCTCGAAGTTATTTTCAGAACTATTTGCAACAAAGAGAAACTTTTATTGTGCAGCACATCTGATCCTACCTAAAATTAAAGTCTATGACACTTGGCTATAGTAACATATCCCATTATAATAATTTGTACAACCTATTATACGAAGTAGCAGATGGCTAATTGAACACTGAACAAAATAGGTATTAGCATTTTTTTATGAGACATGAAACTGAGCAGAATTTTAGACTTTTTTTGAAGTTTAAAAGACTAAGCTGTAAAATCCAGGAACTATTTCTTTCTTTTCAATTTAAAAACAACTCTGAAGTATGGATATATGCATCAATTACATAAACAAAGACATCAGTTTATAACCTTGTGTACTTATTTTTAATTATCTATGGCAAATCTTATGCTTTAATTAAAAGAACTTTACCTATAAATTTTTCTTTTATGATTATCTAATTATACCCTAAAGAAGGCCTTTAAAAACAAAAGTCTCAGATGCTTTGTTTCTACCATGATTGCAAAACTTCTGTGCCCTGTTATATGCTGTCTTATTCAGTGACTTAATTCAAATTGTGAACCATTGCACAAATGTTCTATAGGGTGTAAATATACTGTGCAAATACAACAATCCAAAAAGTTTCAGCACACCTATATTATACATTATGATTCTGGTTTACTGTCTTATCTCAGAGAAACAAATGTTAAGATGTGGAGTTAGTAATATATATTCAAATCAGAGGAAGAATTATTTTCCCATCTGAATCTCTCCCCTTTCTTTCCTATCTCAATTAATGCCATCATCATTCACCTTAATTACTCTGGTCAAAAATTTAGGAGTCTCTCTTGATCACTCATTCATCCATGAGCAAGTTCTCTCAACATTTTTACAAAAGATACCTCAAATTCAATGACTTTTCACAATTTCTATTCCAACCTCTCATGTCTGAGACACCAGCATCTCTCACCTGGACTACTGTGATAAGCTTCTAACTGGTCAAGCTACTTCTACTCTAATCTGTTGGGGTTTGAATCATGTCCCCTACACAAGGCCCCTACATGTTCAGGATCCAATCCCTAGTCCTGGGGATATGAACCCATTTGTATACAGAATCTCTGAAGATGTTACTAGCTAAGGTAGGCCCAAACAAATAAGGTTGGGCCTTAATCCAATATGGCTAAAATCCTTATAAGCAAAGGAAATTGGGCACAGAGAGGGAAGCCATGAGAAGCAGTGAGAAGCAGCAAGTCAAGGGAACCCAGAAGAGAAAGAAGAACAGGCTGACATATGTGCTGCCATGTGACAGAGAAGCCAAAGATCCAAGAATTGCTGGCAGCCAACCCCAGAATGCCAAAGTCTTTGCCTTGCTGATGCCTCAACTTTGGACTTCTCTTAGCCTCAAAACCGTGAGCCAATAAATTCCTGTTGTTTAAGTAACCCACTATACAGTATTTATTTTAGCAGCTGGGAAACTAAAACAGACCCTTTCACACTTCTAAAATTCACTGAGGACTCCAAAGAGCTTTTGTTATGTGGATCATAGCCCCTGATGTTGACTGCATTAGAAATTAAAACTGAGAAAAATTTAAAACCCAAGAATACACAAACATCAGCTGTCAAGCAATGAGATCATCACACATCATGTAGCCTCTGGAAAACACCAATGTGCCCCATGACAGAATCAAAGTGAAAAAGGTAAATAAAAGATAATACTTTATGAAAATAGTTTTGACTTCACAGAGCCCCTGAAAAGATCTCAAGGACCCCCGAGTTCCTGGACCACACTTTAAAAACTGCTGCTTTCTCTATAGAGCACAGCCATAGTGATCTTAAAAATATAAATCAGATCAAACTTGCAGGCTTAAAATTCAAAATATTCTCAAAGATTCTATAAGATATGATCCTCTAACTACTTCTTGAAACCTAATCTTATCTTTTTAACACCCTTTCTTCTTTACCTCTCTCTATTCTGATCCTGCTTGCCTCTTGATGTTCTTCAAACATTCTCAGCCCATTTTTATACTTACAGGCCTTTACACTAAATGCTCCCATTTTGAATCCTCTTGCCAGATATTTACATGGCTGGTTCTTTCTCATCATTCAAAGAACTATTCAAGTATCGTCTCCTCAGAGAGGACTTCCCCAACCTTCCAATCTAAGCAGCATTGTCCCCTCTCCCAACATCAGCCAGACATCATGCTCTAACCTTTACCCAACTTTTTTCTTTTCTTCATAGGACTTAAACTATTTGAGAACACTTCATGATTTTTTTTTTTTTTTTGGTACTATATATCTTCCCTAATAGAAGGTAATTTTTTCATCAAGGTAGGAAAATTTGTCCTGTTCACCAATGTATTCCTAGTGCCTAAAATTGCCTGGTATATAGTAGATGCTCAATGAATATTTGTTAACTGAACCAATGAACCTTTTGAAAATCACCATCAATACCATATTTAAAGTTAGATTATGAATTCATTGTTTATCATTGTTTATACTCTTAACCTTAGTTCCTCTTCAGTTTTGGCAATTTGCCTTTAAACCAAAATTTAGACCCTTGTCTCAATTTTCTAAAGATAAAAAATGAACATGATATAAAAATTAAAGAGAAGGGTCTTACTGTTTTTGTCCTTATGTAAAGAGACCTTCTTACATTGCCCACTGATGAACTACAGATTCTGACAGTGAAAGTGTCCTTGTTCTTTTGGTTAACTGTGTTACAATTAAATTATAATATTACCTTAATTGGAGGGCATCGAGAACGGCAAAACTCATTGATCCTCTTCTGCAATGGAAGTTTGACCTCAGTCAATACTACACACTATTGAGAAGAATACAAGGAATTAAAAGAATAGAAAATCCATAATTATTTAGGCAATATACAACTTCTACATCTGAAACACATCAGTTTGCAATATACCAAAAATACATTAGCCTCCTAAATAATCATATCGCATTCCATTCTACAGTTAATACTTTTAGAAATATAGAAAAGCAGAAGTAAAAATAACCTACCCACGTTAAATTCAATTATCCTCATTGGCGTCACAATTAAAGGCAAACATTAATAACTTTCATGGAATTTATAACCCAAGTTATCAGACATTTTGTTTTATCTGTTATTGCCTGGGAAATACTAACTTATCTAGCCACCAGAATATTATTTTCATGCTAGTTTAAAGGGGTGACAATTACATTTTTTAAAGAAATACAGTAGTTAGCATAGCTTTCTTTTACTTTTGAGAGCCAACAGATTTACAATACAATAAACTTTTGCTTTATGATATCATTAGTAAAACCACTAAGTTCTGGTATTTAAGATAGAAAGCAAATAAAATTTATTTATTTTAATTTTTAAAGACCACTCTGAAATAAGCAGAGGTTTTATTAATCAGATTTTATTGTAAATAAATGAAGGCCACAGAGGTCAAACACTTTCTTAAGGTTATCCACTTACCAAGTAGCAAAAGCAGAGCTGGACTCAAACCAGAGCTTTCCTCTACTGTTCATTTCCATGACCGGGATTACTTAGTTTTACTACAATGTGTCCAGATGTGAATTTAGTTTTATTTATCTAACTCAGAATATGATTATTACAGTAAGAAGGCACTCCTCCATAAGTTTCTTACAGTTCTACACATCTTGCTGGACATTCAATAAATGACAGACCATTTCTCAGGGTTGTATCTGCAGCGCACAAACTTGAGGAACTGACTGGGAAAACAGCAGGCTTGTTTACTGCTTATTATAAAACAACAGGTTCCCGAGCTCAATGTTCTTCTCTAACACAAACTACTATATATGCAGGATCCATCTGAGCCCTCTGCTTTACACTTGTAGGACTTGGGGGACAAGAAGAAAGGATGCAAATATAATGTTCATACTTCTTGCTTTGCACTGAATAATAGTCTTTTGTCTCTGACCCAGAAATTTTTTATTTTGCCAACATCTATAAAATAGCAACAGGCTAACCTATTTTTGTAAATAGGTAAAATCAAATCCTTGTCCCAACACATGCTGAATCTGAGGATTTATGTTTCATTAATCCTGGAAAATTTTCAGCTATGATTACTCTGAATATTGCCTTTTCCTAAATATTTTTCTTCTAGAAAGACAATCTCATAAATTGGTCCTTTTCATTCAAGTTTATTTCTATTAACTTCTCTTTCATGTTTTCTCTTATTTCTCTGTGCTGTAGTCTCAGTAATTTCCTCAGATCTACCTTTCAACTCACTAATTCTTATTCCAATTGTGTATGTCTGTTGTTTAATCCATTTACTGAGTTTTAATTTTTAAGATTGTTTTTCATTTCTAAAAGTTCTATCTGGTTCTTTATTTCATTTGCCATATCTTTCAAGTGTTCAATTTTTCTATTGTATTTCAATCCTTTTTTTAAAGATTTATATATTTTATATTCTTTATCCAATAATTTCTGAAATTCTTGGAGGTTTAATTCTATTTTTCTTATATCCACCAACTCTTGGACATGTTGAATTGCTTTTTCAGTCTTTTTATTTGGGATTGTGAACTCATCTTTAAAGGAATTTTATATACAGGAAAATACTGTGGCCTATTTGACAGCATGGGTATATTCTTCTAGATCTATTTAGTTTTCTGTCTGGCACTCTAGGGTATCATCTGCTCAATCTTACTTTTTACATTAATTTCTCAGCTTGAGAATTTCTTGACCACAAAAGGTTATAGTTTATCTCTAAAGCTGTGTAAAGGCAGACCTATGGTTATGAATTTCCAGGAAAGACCTTTATTTTTTCACTCAGAGCCCAAGAGAAAAACAGACAAGCTTCTTGTTCTTCTGGGCAGAGATTTTTCTTGTCCATCCTCTCACTATGGATATAGCTCTATCTGAGGTTCCAGCTTTATATCTTACCTCATGTAGATAGATGCAAGTCTGCATCTCAGATTTCTATATGACCATTAATTCCCAAGAAGCTTGGTCACTGAGACATGTAACCCATCCCTGAGCAGGACCAAATGTAACAGTTCACTAGTCTTCTCTTAGCTAACTGTTCATTTATGGTCTCTGAGCATTTCCTTTACATTATCTTCAGCTCAGTCAGTCATTTAAAAGGAAGTCTAACATTTATAGGTGTTTTATAACAGGACAGATTTCAAGTTATCTAGCCCATAATGGGCATCTCCACTGTTTTTTAAATGAGTAGCAGCATGACAATCCCAGTGAAAATCAAGGTCAACCTTGCCACTTTCAGAGCATCCAATGCACTGCGAATTTTTGTTGTTATTATTTAAAGAATTGTTACCTATGGAAGAGTGAATTATTCATTACCCGTCCTGTAACTGTATTATATTAAACATCAACCTTGGCCCATTGCCTTATGAAAGGCAGCATGTACTTCTCTGATCCTTTGGGCTTGACCAGATGACTTGTTTTGACCAATGGGATGCTAATGGAAGTAACACAAACAGGCTTGAAATGTGCTTGTGTAGTTGGACTTGCCCTTTTATGTTTCTGTTCCTGGCATACAGACATGCCCTGGGTAGCTTGCTAATCCCAGAAGAGAGACATGAAGCAGCATGTACAGTTTGGAGTTTAAGTCAAGCTGAGTTCAGCCTAGAATAGCTGAACTCCAAATGACATGCAGATGCATTAAGGAAGAAAGAAATCGATGTTTCTACAAAATACTGAATTCTGGGTAATTTGTTATTCACATTACTGTGAAAATAGCTCACAGATACAATTACTTTGTCAGTAGTTCTTAGACTCTTTCCCTAAAACAGAATACCTTTGAAAGGTATTATTCTAATGGAAGTCTTATAACTTGAATTTTGTTCTCAAACTCAACACACTTAAGTTAAATTAGTTATACCATATTAATACTTACTGATTTGTCTTGGAATCTGTCAATAACATTAAATGTAAAATGGAGTACGAACCTGGTATTTATCTAAGAAGGAGAGATCTGTAGTTTCACTGAAAGGAACAGAAGATGATGTGACATGAACATATGGATTTAGTTCTGCAATATGTTGGAGTACAGCATCGGCCCTAAATAAACAAACAAACAACAAACCTTTACTATTCTTTCACTCAGTATAATCAATCTTTCAAATTTGGACACTTTAATGACATCAGAGCAACTTGACATGATATGAAATTTTGATGGAAGCTTAAAAAATTGTAGGAAAAAAAGAGAAACCAAGGCTTACTTGTTTTTATGGATAACTATGAAATCTTGACATGTAGTATTCCATAGTAAGCTTTGTAATTTCAAGTTGTTTCCTAACCTTAGTTCCAAGTTCTAAGTCCCTTAAGTCTCTTAATGATTCAGCAATGCTAAAGACCTCCTTTAACCATCTTAAAGCAATTCTTCCTTAGGTAGCAATGCAAGTGTTTCAAAAATATGACAAATATAAATGATCAAATAAATATAAATAAATACTTGATAATGTGATTTATGGTGAGTAAGTTAAAAAAACTATGACTGACAAGTATTCCGGGTACAGAAATATTCTGTAAGTGGTTGAGAATAAAAAGAAATCTTATGATACCACATCAAAATATCTTATCTTCACCTGTTTCTCATATTAACAACATCATCTTCAGAGAGAAAGAAGTTGGTTCCTAGATCCCATGCTTGACATTTTTCTGTATCGTGAATTGTAAGTGCCTTCAAAAAAAGAGAAAAGGATCTGTTAAAGTCAGGAATAAGACAAGGATGCTCACTATCTCCAATACTATTTAGATGGTATTGGAGGTATTATCCTGTGTAATTAAACAATAGAAAGTAATTAAAGGTATAAAAATTGGAAAGGATGTAAAAACTACCTCTTTTTGCAGATGACTACTGGAAAACCCAAAAGAATCGATGGAAAACTTTACATAGTAGAGAATTTAAATTTAGGAAAGGAGCATTTTATAAAAATCAACATAAAAAAATCAAGAAAATTCATATATATAAACT
Organism: Choloepus didactylus; assembly: GCF_015220235.1. Taxonomy (NCBI): domain Eukaryota; kingdom Metazoa; phylum Chordata; class Mammalia; order Pilosa; family Megalonychidae; genus Choloepus; species Choloepus didactylus. The sequence continues at coordinate 71,358,788 of NC_051309.1, forward strand.
TCAAAATGTTCCATGATCAAAGCAAGAAAAATAACTAACGGGGAAAAAAAAAACAGTTGTAACTTTTATCACAGGACACAAACCTTACTGAAAAGTGGCAAGATATAAGAACATGAACATATTGAAAAAGAAATGTTATGGCTCTTCTGCATAATTATAGGAATGAAATACATTTTCTCACTTGTCAGACTGGCACAAATACAGAAGTTTGACAAAGTACTCTATTGGTGAGGGTGGTGTGAATCAGGTACTCTCAAACATTACTAGTAGAATGAGAAGTGAAACAAACTCAGTGGAAAGGAATTTGGCAATCTCTAGCAAAATGACATATGCATTTATCCTATGACACAACTCCACTTCTAAGAATTTATCCCAAAGACACACTGGGAAAAATATAAATACACACACACACACATACGTATATAGGGTGTTCACTGTAGCACTATCTATAACAGCAAAAGACTAGAAACAACCAAAACGTCCATCAATGGGAAACTGGGTGTAAAAATATATAATAATACTTTCTTCCACACAATGTATATCCATGCAGCTAAAAAAAGGAAGGAAATACATCTTTATTTAGATTATGGAGAGATCTTCAGGATATGCTGTTTAAGTGATGATAAGCAAGGTGGAGACAAGTATGGCACTTCATCTAGGAAAGGCAGGTGGGATAAATATGTACACACACACATATACACATATGCATGCATAAATGAATATATGTATTTGTTTATACTTAAAAATTTAGCAAGACATATTTTGTTAGATGTTTTTAATGTTTGCAATAATTTAAAAACGTATAGCTTGCCATAATTATTTTCATAACTATGACATAATTTTTTAAAATTAGTTTTATCTTAAAATACTGAATGTTCTGACCTTTTATAGATGTTTTTAAATTTTGTTTTAAATAATTTTTAAAATTATGGCACTTGACATAGATTTCCCAATAAACTTTCCAGTCAATTAAAAAAAATTAATGAAGAATAAACCATATTAAAAGGGGGGGGGGGTGACCTAATCAGGGGAGGGAGGGAATAGGGCAGACAAAAGCTGGACTTATTAACAACCCTTATTTTATACATTTGACTTTGAATCATAAGTCTCACATAATTGTAAAACTAAATAAAATAATAATAATAAAAAGCAATCCCTAAAAATCCAAAGTGAATTGAGCAAATGGGCCAAACTGTCTATTAAGTTTATTGCTTAACCACCCAGAGGAATTATTTAATAAAAGTGACTTTAAAAAGAAGTTAATTTTTCTGCATAATGCAGGTGGGATATATCCAAAGTATAAAAAGAATTGCAAAGAAATCTTATTTTCAAAATCATACTATTAATATTGGAATTGTTATTCTGAAACTATGCCATACATACATAGAATATAATGTAGAATAAAACAAATAAGTAATTCAGTTAATGTTCTTAGGAGCCAAGATCCTCAGACTGAGAAGATATATAAATACAAAATCAAAGAAGTAAATATCCTCTAATCATAAATGTGAATCAGAAATTTTAGTAATACCCTATAATCCTAAACTCGAAATTCAGAAATTTCAGTTCCATCATGATGAACTAGCTCTGTCCACCAAAGACTTACAGTGACTATCAAGAAGACTACTAGGGTTGTGTCAAAAGGACTCAATAACTTGAAGAGAATCCCAATGACCAAAGATGGAACAATTTGAGCAAAAAGAATTAGAACTACAATAGATGGAAAACACATCAAATGTATTTAAATCCATGAATTTATAGTCATACACACACACCAGCAAGCTCACTAGTCACTACCAGGGGATAAGAAGAAACCACCCATTTTCCAAAACTAGCAAATAAAGGGAGGGTGGAACAAGTATTTACCCTGCTTTTCATATATGTACAAACTACCTATTAGTGAAACCAAATAAGTGATAAGTAGAAAACTTTCTTTCTAAAAACATTCTAGCTACTAAATGAAGAAGGAATGACAGAATATCACTGCTGTCCCTAATGAAATAACAAATCTAGGCAATAATTATTAATGGCTAAAAATAATCACAAAAGAGGGACAATGAAATATTACTGTCTCCTGATGGGAGAACACATCACCACCTACGAAACAGTTTTGCCAAAAGAATCAAATCTGAATATGCTTCTCTGGATATAACTGCCAGTTTACAGGAAACACAGGGGTAGAGGTACAAATGACTTGGTCTCTTCAACAAATTGCAAGGGAGAAAAAAATCAAGGAAGAGAAATTTACAGATTAAAAGAAACCAAGTTCAATATATGGAACATACTTGGATCCTGATTAGAAAAAACATGCTTTTAAAAAAATTCATTAAGACAACTGGGAAAATTTGAACTCTAACTAAATAGTTGATGACTTTGGTAGGCAGGTTTCTAATATGGCCCCAATGATTCCCACCCACTTCCTGGTATTCAGACCTTTGTATAATCCCTTCCTCTTGATGTAGCTTGGACCTAGCAACTTGTTTCTAATAAACAGAATACAGCAATGGTGATGGCATGTCATTTCTGAAATTAGGTTACAACAGACTGATTTATCTTGCTAGCACATTCCTTCTCTTATCTTCTTGCTTATTTATTCTGATAAAGCAAGCTGCCATATCGTGGGGTGTCCTAAGAGAGGGCCAGAGCAAGGAAATGAGTGAGGGTGGCCTCTGGCCAACAGCCAGCCAGGAACTGAGACCCACCCCCCCCCGCCCCGCCCCGGCCCAGTTCAACAACCCATGAAGAATTGAATTCTGCAATGAATCACGTGAGAGAGTTTGGGAAGCAGATTCTTCCCTAGTCTGGCTTTGAGATCACTGCAGGCCTTGCCCATACATAGATTGCAGCCTTGTGGGAAGACCCTGAAACAGATGGTCCGGCTAAGACATGCCTTATTCCTGAACCCCAGAAACCATGAGATAATAAATGTTTAAACCACTAAATTCTGTTACTTTGTTTTGCAGCAATAGATAACTAATACAACAACATTAAAGAATTGTTACATTTTTAGGGGTAAAAATGTTATGCTGGTTACTTTTTTAAAGGCACCCTTATCTTTTAGAATATATACTAAAATATTCAAGAATGCTATGATAAGGATGTCTGAAATTTAAACTGAAATTATTTGCCAGTTGGTAGGGAAGAGGTCAAGAATGGAAAGAAGATGAGAGAAACAAATTTGACCACAAGTTGATAATTTAGCTACACAATTACCTCAGCATTTATTAAGCTGTTCTCCCTACTTTAGTAAACTTTTGAAATTTTTCTTAAAATTTTTTTTTACAAAGAGGTAAAATAGAGCATTAAAACAGTTTTAATATTAAATGGAGAAAAACTAAACCAAAGTGTAAAAATATCAGCACAACTAATGAGCAAAAAAAAAAAAAAAAAAAAGTTCCTAACAAATGATTGTTCTTACCAACGACATTTATTCACTTACCTTAATCCCCGCAAGAACAATATTCTTTGCTATAAAGGAAAAAGAGAAAGGAATCGCTTAATATTAGGAATGTGTATCGGGTCTGTCTTCATAGAGGCTTGGTCACATCTCTGATTGGATAATTTTAACTTTAGTATTCAAGAAATACAAGTTCCTTGTAAAACAAAAAAGAAAAAATAACATTGTCCATAACCACACCACCTTGAAATAACCATTCTTAAAATATTAAACATGCTCCACCCATGTTCCTACAAATATATGTATGTGTGCTACCCTAATGAATTAACGGATATAGACAATGATTATTAATGGCTGTTTCATCAGAAAAAGAGAAGCAATGAATCATTACTGCTTCCTAAAGGAAGAAGGTAACAGTATCATGAAAGAGTCTTGCCAAAAGAAACAAACCTGAATGTGATCAGGCTTATAGATCTAATTTCCTTTATATGAAATATAAGGGAAGGAGTTAAGTTCTTTTATCAACAATTTTATGCTGCTCAAAAGTGTTACATAAAATGATGAATAAAAACACAGCTTACCAATTTCCAAACCAAGACCACCCATACCACTTAAGAAAACATGGGATTTGGCCATCTTCTGCATTGCTGTGTCTCCAAGAACATACCTCTGTCGACTACAGGCAAAACATAACAAAAAACAAAAAAAATTATTTCATCAAAATTATACATCCCTTTAACACTTGTTTGCAAACTATGGAAAAGGATCCTGCCCACAGACCTGTTTTGGATGACTAGAATAATGTTTATAAATTCTGAATTCACTGCCAAATATATGACATATTTTGAAAAATTAGATAATTTGGCACCATGGTCTACACTCCCTCATGGCAAGAGACAGCTGCAGTGGAATAAGAGTTGCCCTGTTTGGACAGGGCAAAGGATGTGCTCTACAGTCTGCCATACTCTCATCTTGTTCCTCTTATTTATTACCTCAGTGGCTCTGACAGGCATTTGAGTTTGCCATTTTCACTTTAAAACTTCCAGTATAAACAGAATTTCTGAAGCAAAAAAAATTGGTTTTCTACGCAGAGTTCAGATGACTTAAAACTAAGTAATTTTGAACATTATGTTAAATGTAAAACTGATTAAGGTATATAAAGGATCTTGTTAAGTTATGCATCTTAATAGACGCAAGGTAGTATTAGGCTGAGCATTTCAAAAAATACACATTGGCAATTTTACAAAATCAGACATACTAAAGTACATGGTAAAATTTTATCTGAAAGAATAGTGGAAAATGATGTTATACGATCCCTTGAAGATAATGGATATCCCAATGGATTCTTACGAGAGTCATTTTAAAAGATGAATTCAGTATAAATAACAAATAATTCCAGAACCCCTTGGGCTGCAAGTGCTTCCTTTTGGAATTAACATACACACACAAACTTGTTTAATATATAATGACTATTTAATTTGGATACTTCATCTTTTCATATTCAATATAAAAGTATAAAAAGGTTTTTTGATTAATCAGAAGGAACTTTAAAAATATAAGCTATCTTTGTCATTTCCATCATTATTCTCTACAAAATACAGTAAAACCTAGACTTCTCTTTTTAAATCGGCATTCATTTGTTTCAGAAAGTAAATATATCCATTTAGTCATGAAATATTTACTGAACATCTACAATGATGTATGGAACAGTGTATTATACAGTCTCATCACCTTTGTGTACCACCAATATAATTAATATACTTAAATCTTGTCCGTTATTGATCTTTATGTAAATGGGATCATACTGTTTGTCTTCTGTGTCTTCTTTTGATAGAAATTATATTTGTGATATTTATACATATTATTGAATGGAGTTCATTAATTCTCATTTCTGTATAGTATTCTACTATTATAATATATTATTATCTATTCTGCAGTCTGGGAGAGTGACCAGTAATGGAGTTAAAAGCATTCTTATGTATGTCTCCTGGTACATATTTACAAGTTTCTCTTGTATATATACCTACAATGGGAAATGCAGGGTCAAAGTCAACTTTATTAGATAATGCCAAACTTCCAAAGTTATTCTCCTTCTGTTAGTGTACGAAAGCTCCTATTGTTTCACATCCTTACTGTGCAGGAAAAGTTAACATAGTAGTCCTAATCTTTACAAGGACCTCACTTCCAGTGCTGGCCCTTGAAATGTTGTCTATGCTGATAAATTCTCTAAATATTATTACTTGTTTTCCTTTTTTTTAATTTCTTGAAATAACTTATTTTACTCCTTAGTTTTCAGGATTTTTTTTCCTAAAATACACATGTAAAACTTTAACTGTTCTTTAACAGCATCCCAGGTTTCAATATGTAATACTTCATTATTTTTCAGTTCAATCATGGTTCTTTTTTGATTTAAGAGTTAATCTGAAGTGCATTTTTAAGGTTCAAATTAAGTGAGGGAAATTTCTAGTTATCTTTTGTGTTAACTTCTAGCTTTAAATTCTTTGTGCACAGATACCACAGTCTGTATGATTTCACTCTTCAATATTTGAGAATATCTTTGGTCATATTTACAAATGTTCCACATGTTCTTGAAAAGAATGTATACAGTTGTTGGGTATAATATTATTTATATATGCATTGGATTAATTTTATTAATCCTGTTTATAACTTATAAATCTCCTATACCTTTCTGACTTTTGTCTGCTTATTCTCTTGATTCCTAAAAGCTATATTTAAAAAAATTCCCACTATGACTGTAAAATTATCTGTTTTTCCTTGTATTCCCACTATCTAAACAGTGCCTGACATATAATAACAGTAATAGCTAACACTTATTGAGTGTTTACCATGCACCACGCACTATTTTAAGTTTTGAACATGTATTAACTCATTTAATTCTCACAAAAATTCAATGAGGTAAGTTCTATAATTATTCCTACTTTTACAGATAGGAAATCTTAAGCACAGAGAAGTTTGGCCTTTGCATCCATATCTTAGCTATTACGCTACGCTACATGTAGATTAAGAAAGTTAAATCATTCTACAAAGTTTATATATGAGAAATAAATCAGTTCCCTACCCTAACTCTTCCCTACCCTGATTCTAATCCCCAAGGACAATACTTTAGCTTTTCTTCCAGTATTTACCTCCTTATTCCTAAATTAATGTTTACATTTCTATTTCTTGATATTTTAGTTTTATATATTACTGATAAATTCCTATTATTAAAGATGAAGGATCTTTCTGAAGTACAAATCTGGTCAATTTCTCCTACTTTAAACACCCCAGTGGTTGCCCTTAGTATAAAATCTAAACTCCTTAACACAAGTCACAAGGCCATTCAAAATCTGGCCCCTCGTTACCTCTATGGTCTTATCTTTTGCCACTCCTCCATCAAACTCCATGCTTCAGCTATACTGAATGTATTCAGTTCCTCAAATGTGCTATGTTCTCTTTGGCCTTTAGACTTTTGGAGTATTCCTCTCCTCCAGTCTTCTAAGCATGAATAATTCCTACTCATCCTTTATGTCTCAGCTATCCTTTCTCAAGACAGTGTTGGATCATTGTTTATGTACATCTATACACCAAGTATTCAATCTATTTACACCTATTACAGCATATTTTCACATTTATTTGTCCATCTTTCCCATGAGAATGTGGATTCCTTGAAGCCGGCCTTTGTCTTATTTACCACTGTATCTCCAATGCCTAACAGGGCCTAGCACATTATAGGCACATAATAACAATTTGTTGAAGCAATGAAAAGAAATGAATTGGCACAAAAGAACAAGAATAATACTTTTATGCTCTACCAAATAGAGGAGTTCAATTCTTTTTTCTATGTTCACAGCCCAAAATAACTATGTTGTGCCTCTCATGAATTATTTTTACGGTTACTTAGGCAAATAATGAATAAAGATGTCATAAATGTGGTTATAAATGGCAAGAGGAAAATAAAGAGAAAACAATAAAATGAAGACCTATGAACCAAGGTTTTCCAAAGAATCATATAATTTCAGACAGAGTTTGAACAGTCACCTAAATCACTTACCTTTCCAATATTTGGCCACCAATAGGAAGAGGACTAATTAAGTGTTTACTTTGTGCCAAGCAATGTGTCATGTACTTTGCAATTAACTGACATTTAATCTTATGGAGATCATATTTTAAGTAAGTAGTGGAGATGGCATCTGAAGAGCTAAGAGTATAATTTCAAGTCCACATTGTTTATATTACGCCTGAGTTTATTAAGTGGACATGCACATATTAGCAGATGCATCCAGCCAAAAAAAATGTACTAAGGCAGTCCACTCTATTTTAGCAAGCCCTATCTGTTAAAACTTTGCCCTTTTATGAAGGTTTACTATCTCCCTACAGTTTTCACCCACTGGACCTAATTTTACCTCCTTGGGGCCACAGGAAACTTGTCTAATCAATCTCTCTTTTATGTGAAAGACCTCCAAACATTCAAAGATGGTATTCAGGTTCCAAAGTCTTCTTTCTCTGGGCTAAACATCTCCTGTTCCTTAACTAATTCCAAACATAATATCATTCTGAGTCCCCCTCAACATTCTACTCACCTTCTTCTGGATGCATTTCAATTATCTTTGTCATGCATTCACATACGTATTAAGTACCTATTTCAAGTCAGGTGCTGGCTTGGGTTCACTGTGTAGAGATCATAATAGCAACAACCACATATGGGTACTATATGGATTAAATTAAGTAAGATAAACTATATAAAACACCTAGAAGAATACCTGTGAGTTGTTACTGTAAGAGATAGATAATCAAATAGTTCTGCAGTATGATTAAGAAATACATAGATGTACCAGGAACTAATGGAACATGGAATACAGAGGAGGAAGTGATTATCTCTATCAGTGAGGTCATGGAAAGCTTCACAAGTGAGGTTCATCTAAGCTGAATTCTGAAGAATCAACAGGCATGCCAAAATTAATCAAAAAAGGAAAAGCATTACAGGCCAGGGAAACGTAAGACATGAAAATGAATGGAATATGAGAAACATATACGTAAGACTACCAACTCCAGCCATGATGAAGTAACAGGGATCAAATTTACCCTTCTGCTTTAAACAACTAAAAAAATGGACAAAATAAATGAGACAACCAATTTCAGACACTGGATACCAGGCAATTCAGGGGAGTAATCACTGTGAGGAAATAAAAAAACAAAACAATGAGATGAGCCTTATGATTGCTCTAGCTGCTGCGTGGAAAGTTTCTAAGCTGCAGTTCAGAGAGAGAAGCACAGTTTGGTAGTCACCCTAAGCTGAAGAGACAGAGTTAGGAATTAAAGAGGCTAGGATTTGCAGGACAGAATACTGAAGAGCAAAGGACTGAACAGATAGAGCTCCAGAAATCTGGAGAGGGTTTTCTTTAGTCTTCAGCTGTGTACAGATCAGGACATGCATATGAGGAAATAATCTGAAGTTGGGAAAAGTACCACCTGAAAAGGGTAGGTGGAAAAATCTCTGTCACTTATGCAGGGCCTGAAATGGTTTGTGTTCCTCTTGAGCCAAGTGGAAAATTGCATAATACAGAGAGCATCAAATAGTACACTAAGAAGGGTATTACATCAGTTGTGGGGAAAAATGAGCCCCAGACTAATGTCAACTCTGTTCTCCCCTGACAAAGCTCAAAGCTTAAAAGCAAGCCTGGAAAGAACTGAACTGTTTCCAAGTAACTTAACTGTGTCCCTGAAAAAGCTCACAAATATTTAAAGGAATATCAAGTTAACTAGCACACAAAAGGTAAAATTCACAATGTCTGCATATATTAAAAAATTATCAGGCATTCAAAAAAGCAGGAAAATACAACTTGTAATGAACAGAAAAATCGATCAATAGAAGACGACTCTGAAATGCCAGATGATAGAATTAGCAGACAAAGTTATAATCCATATGCTCAAGAAGGTAGAAGAAAGCACATACCTAGAGGGACATGAAAGATATAAAAAAGATCCAAGTAGAACTCCTAGAGATGAAAACTATAAAATCTAAGAAGAAATATACACTGGAATTACTAGTAGATTACACATTGCAGAAATGGACTTTAAGATATAGAAAGAGATGCCAAAAAAGGACTGAAAATAGGAGAAGAGAGTATATGTGACCTGTGAGAAACTTCAAATAGCCGAATATATGTGAAATTGGAGTCCTAAAGGAGATGGGGGAGTGGGGGAGACAGAAAAAAAAATATATGAAGAACTGCCAAAAATTTTCCAGGAATACTATAAAGTTATAGAACCAAGAAGTCAACAAACCCAAGAACAAGAAATATGAAGAAAACTACACCAAGACACAACACAACTGTTGAAAACCAGGGAAGAAAAGAAAATATTAAAAGCAGTCAGAGAAAACTGGGCAAATTATGCTAAGAGGAATGAAGGTAAGAATGACCGCTTTCACCCAGGAAACAATGCAAGTCATAAGACACTGGAGCAACATTTTTAAAGTACTCAAAGTAAAAAAACTGTCAATCTAGAATTCTATACCCAGGAAAATTATCTTTCAAAAAAGAAGGTAAACTAAAGACCTTTTCAGCATACAAAAGCAGAAAGAATTCACTGCTGGCAGGCCTTCACTATAAGAAATATTAAAGGAATAACATGAATAGGTGGAAGAAAAATGATACCAGAGGGAAATCTGAATCTACACTAAGGAATGGTAAACATCAGAAATGAACAACTTAGGGATAAAAACAAATACCTTTTTTATTTCAAAAGTCTCTTCAAAAGATAACTATTTAAAGCAAAAATAATATCAATGTTTTTTAAGTTTAACATATGTAGAAGTAAAATGTCAAGACAATAACACAAATTCTTGAAGAACAGAAGTATACTATTGTAAAGTTCTTATATCATACAGGAAGGGAAGTAATATTTCTTGAATGTACACTGCGATAAACATGTATACCACAAACTCTAAAGTAATCACAAAAAATAGCAAAAGAAGAAGCTACAGTAATAGGTAAACAAAGATAAAATTGAAGAATAAAAAATGCTTAATTATTTTTAAAAAAGCAGAAAAAATGGAAAAATAACAAAGAATAGATGAGACAAATAGAAAATAGCAAGATGATAGATTAAACCTAACCATATCAATATTTTACATTAAATGAAAATTATTTAAACACTCAAAATAAAATAGATTGTAGAGTGAATAAAAAAAAGCACAACTACATGCTATCTACAAGGAACACATTTTAAATATGAATACATAAAAAGGTTATAAGTAAAAGAGCAGAAAATGATAGCTACCACTAATCAAAAGAAAACTGGAGTGGCTGTATTAGTATCAGACAGACTATAGAGGAAAGAATACTAGCAGGTTGAGGAGCACCATTTCATAATGATAAAGAAGTCAATACATTGAGGGAACGTAACTCGAAATGTTTATGTTCTTTAATAACAGAAATTAAATCTACATGAAGCAAAACTGACTAAACTGAAATAAATATAAAAACCTGGAGGAATTCCGAGAAAGATGATAGAGTAGGGAGCTCCAGAACTCAGCCCTTCCACCAAAACAACGATAGAACAGGCAGGAACTGTCTGAAACAACTAGTTTAAAACTCCAGAGACCAGAAGAACACTGTAACAGTCTTCAGGGAACAGAATGGGAGGAAGAGGATGATAAATTGCAGTAAAGAAATGTAAATTGCTCTGGTAGTGGCCACCAGTGCCCATCCACCACTCTTGTGGAGGGCTGCCACAGGGTGCAGTCCCTGATTAGCGGCTGGTGAACACAAAAATCCTCTTCCCCAAGAACAGGGGTGTGCATGGCTGATCACAGATCACAGTTCTTGATTAGCTAAATTGTGTCACTGAGTCCTGGCTCTGAGGGCGGCTACTCTTTCAACATGCCCTGGACAAAGGCAGCAGGAGCCATAGTTTCAATCCTCCCCAGACAAGGGAGCAGGTGGTGGAAATTTAAAGATGCAAGTTTCCTCAGGGCTGAGGAGGAAAGTTAGCAGAAAGTCTGCATTGCTGGGCAGGCTAGGAAAGTTCAGATTTGGGGAGCTGTCAGAAAAGTTTTTGGCGCCCTTCCTTACGCCCTCCACAGAGCACTCTGGAGTGAGTGTATGCCTCCGTCATGGGTCCCTGACCCTGTTTTGGCTGGGGAAGACTAAATTGGGAAATTCCTCCTCAGGGAGATTCTGCTACCAGAATTTGTCCTCCAAGCAAAAGCAGCTTGAGACAATGAAATAAGTGTAAAAAACTAGAGGCAGACAGTCTGGGACAAAGGTCTGCCAGCTTCAGAAACCCAGGAGAGGGAGATTTGTCCCCCGGGAAAAAGAGGGGACAACCAAATTCATGTACAGGAGAACTCCAAAACAACGAACAATCAAAAGCCCAAGACAAGACAGCTGCCCAGTTAAGATAGGGAAAACCATACACACTGTATTTACCTTGGGCAGATCTTCCTGATGGATGTTAAATTTTAACCTTATGGCAACCACAGGGAAAACAGATGAAAAATATACCATATAGAAAAGAAAAGGCACTCAATATTTCTCATGCAAACAAGAAAGCAAATAAATATGAGAGCAGGCTTTAACAGATGTAGGCACAGAAAAGGTATACGACTTAGGCTAAATAGCAAAATGGCAGAAGAAAGACCTGTATTACAGTAGTGACTTTAAATGTAAATGGATTAAACTTTTCAGTCAGAAGTCAGCAATTGGCAGAATGAATAAAAAAAAGCATGACCCAACTATATCTGTCTGCAAGAGACTCACCTTAAAGTCAAAGACACAGGAAGGCTGATGGTGAAAGGATGGAAAAAAAATATATCATGCAAGTAGTAACCAAAAGGGGGGGGGGGGTGGCTAAATTAAGATTGGGTAAGATAGACTTTAAGTCAGAAACAGTTACAAGGGACAAAGACGGTCACTGATATTGATAAAGGGAACAATTCAACAATAAAATGTAACAATTGTAAATATATATACACCTAACAACAGAGCGCCAAAATATATGAAGCAAATACTGACAGATTTGAAGGGAGAAAATGATGGTTCTGCATTAACAGTAAAGAAACTTTACTCACTCAATACTGGGTAGAACATCTAGTCAGAAGATGAGTAAGGAAATACAGGACTTCAAGGAAACACTAAACCAACTAGACCTAACAGACATTTATAGAACGCTACACCCAACAAAAATAGAATACACATAACCAAGTAGACCTAATAGACATTTATAGAACACTACACCCAACAAAAATAGAATACACACTTCTCGAGTACACAAGGGTCATTCTCCAGGACAGACCATATATTGGGTCAAAAAACAAGTCTCAAGAAATTCGAAATATTGAAATCATACTAAGTACATTCTCTGATTACAATGGAATGAAGCTAAAAATCAGTAACAGAGGGAGAAAGGGAAAATTTACAAGTATGCGGAATTTAAACAACATACTCTTAAAAAACCAGTGGGTAAAAGAGGAAATCAGAAGCAAATTTGGAAATATCTTGAGGCAAGTAAAAACGAAAAAACAACATACCCAAACTTAAGGCATGTAGTGAAGGCAGTGCTGAGAGGGAAATTTATAGCTCTAAATGCTTATAATAAAAAAGAAGAAATATTTCAAATCAAGACCTAACTTCATAAAATGGAAGAACTATAAGAAGATGACCAAACTAAACACAAAGCAAGCAGAAGGAAGGAAATAAAGATCAGAGCCAAGATAAATGAAACAGAAAATAAAAAATAGTATCAACAAAACCAAAAGTTGCTTATTTGAGAAGATCAACAAAATCGACAAATTTTTAGCTAGACTTACAGAAAAAGAGGATATAAATAATGAAAATCAAAAATGAAAGGGGAACATTATTACCAACACCTCTGAAATTAAAAGGCCTATAACCACTATATGCCAATATAATAGATAACCTATGTGAAATGGACATATTCTCAGGAATACACCAACTAGCGACATGGACTCAGGAAGAACTAGATCTCTACCAACCAGTTTATAATAAAGAGATTGAACCAATAATCAAAAACCTCCCAAAAAAGAAAAGCCAGACTAGATGGCTTCACATGGGAATTCTAGCAAACATTTCAAGACTTAACTCCAATTCTGCACAAACTTCCAAAAAAACTTAAGAGGAGGGAACAGTCCCTAACTCATTCTACGAGGCCAACATCACCCTCATACCAAAGACAGATAAGGATACACAAGAAAAGAAAATTACAGACCAGTATCTCTAAGAATATACATGCAAAAACCCTCAAGAAAATACTAGCAAAATGAATCCAACAGCTTATTAAAAGAATTACGCACTATAATCAAGTGTGATTTATCCTTGGTATGCAAGGTTGGTTCAACATAAGAAAATCAGATAATGTATTAGAGCACATTAACAGAATGATGGGGAAACCACCACGAGCCTCTCAATTGATACAGAAAAGGCATCTGACAACATACAGTACCCTCTTGATAAAAATACTTAGAACACTAGGAATAGATGGAACCTTCTTCAACATAAGGGCATGTATGAAAAGCCCACAGCTGACATCCTACATAAATGGCGAAAAACTGAAAGCTTTCCCTCTAAGTTCAGGATGACAAGGATACCCACAATCACCACTGTTATTCAACATTGTACAAGAAGTTCTTGCCAGAGCAATTAGGCAAGAAAAAGAAATAAAAGGCATCCAAATTGGAAAGAAGTAAAACTTTCTCTATTTGCAGAAGATATTATCCTACATACAGAAAATCCTGAAAAATTCACGCCAAAGCTAATAAATGAATTCAGCAAAGTGGCAAAGTAGAAGGTCAACATCCAAAAATCAGTACAATTTCTATATAAAAGCAATGAACAATGAGAAGAAATCAGGAAAAATGTTCCATTCACAATAGCAACTAAAAACATCAAATATCTAAGAATAAATCTAACCGAGGACGTAAAGGACTTACACTCAGAAAACTACAAAACATTGCCAGATAAATTAAAGACCTAAATAAATGAAGGATATTCTGTGTTCGTGGAATGGAAAACTAAATATCATTAAGATGTCAATACTCCCAAAGCAGTTTATAGAGTCAATGCAATTGCAATCAAAATTGCAACAACCTTCTTTGCAGAAATGGAAAAACAAATCACGAAATTCATATGGAAGGGTAAGAGGCCCTGAATAGCTAAAACCATCTTGAAAAAAAGTTGGAGAATTCACACTTCCCAACCTTAAATTTTATTACAAAGCCACAGTAATCAAAACAGTATTACGGCACAAGGACCATTAGAATAGAACTGAGAACTCAGAAATCATCTCACATATTTATGGCCAACTGACTTTTGACAGGGTAGCAAAGAGCTTTCAATTGGGAAAGAAAAGTTTCTTCAACAAATGGTGCTGGGAAAACTGGGTCTCCATTGGCAAAAAAAGGAGGACCCCTGCCTCACGCCCTATACACAAATCAACTGAAAACGGATCAAAGACCTAAATATAAAAACTAGAACTATAAAACTAGAATACAGAGAAACGTCTTCAGAACCTTGTGTGAGGAAATGATTTCTTACACTTTACACCCAAAGCACAAGCAATAAAAGAAAAAAAATGGAGAAACGGGACCTTATCAAAATAAAAAACCTTTGTTCCTCAAAAGACTTACCAGGCAAGTAAAACAACCAGCTACACAATGGGACAAAATATTTGGAAACCACATAGTGGATAAAGGATTAATATCCAGTATATTAAAGAAATCCTTCAACTTAATAACAAAAAGACAAACAGCCCAATTAAAACACGGGCAAAAGAGTTATACAAGCATCTCTCCAAAGAAGATATACAAATGGCCTGAAGGCACATGAAAAGATGCTCAACATCACTAACCATCAGGGAAATGCAATTCAAAAACACCAATGAAATATCTTTTCATACCCATTAGTATGGCTGCTATTTAAAAACAAACAAAACAAAACAAAAAAAAAACAACAGAAAGCAAGTGTTGGAGAGTATGCAGAAAAATAGGAACACTCCTTTCATTCCTGGTGGTAACATAAAATGGTGCAGATGCTGCGGAAGAGTGTTTCGCAGTTCCTCAGAAAGCTAAGTATGGAATAACCATACGACCCAGCAATACCATTACTTAGGTATAAATGCAAAAGAACTGAAAGCAGGAGCTGAAACAGATACTGGCACACAGATGTGCATAGCAGCATTATTCACAATTGCCCAAAGATGGAAGCAACCCAAGTGTCTATCAACCAATGAATGGATAAATAAAATGTGGTGTGCCGGTTTGAATGTATTATGCCCCCCAGAAAAAGCCATATTCTTTGATGTAATCTTGTGGGGCATACATATTAGTGGGGATTAAGTTGGAACCTTTGGATTAGGTTGTTTGCATGGAAATGCGCCCCATCCAACTGTAGGTGATAACTCTGATGAGGTATTTCCATGGAGGCGTGGCCACACCCATTCAGGGTAGGCTTTGATCAGTGGAGCCATATAAATGAGCTGACAGGCAGAGGGAACTCAGTGCAGCTGAGAGTGACATTCTGAAGAGGAGCTACAGCCAAGAGGAACACTTTGAAGAATGCACAGGAGCTGAGAGAGGAGCTGCAGATGAGAGACAGTTTGAAGACAGCTGCTGAAAGTAGACTCCTGCTCTAGAGAAGCTGAGAGAGGACAAATGCCCCAAGAGCAACTGAGAGAGATTTCTGAGGAACTATAGCCTAGAGAGGAGCATCCTGGGAGAAAGCCATTTTGAAGCCAGAACTTTGGAGCAGACACGAGCCACATGTTTTCCCAGCTAACAGAGGTTTTCTGCATACCACTGGCAATCCTCCAGTGAAGGTACCTGATTGCTCATGTGTTACCTTGGACACTTTATGGCCTTAAGACTGTAACTGTGTAACCAAATAAACCCCCTTTCATAGAAGCCAATCCAGCTCTGGTATTTTGCATTCCGGCAGCATTAGCAAACTAGAACATGTGGTATATATGAACAATGGAATATTTTTCAGCCATAAAAAGAAATGAATTTCTGACACATGCAACAACATGGATGAACCCTGAAGAAATCATGTTGAGCGAAATAAGCCAGATACAAAAGGAGAACTATTGTATGATCTCATTTATTTTATTTTATTATTATTTAATGCAATTTTAGCACTCATTTTAAATAATTAGAATAAGCAAACTCACAGAGTCAGAATCTAGAATATATGTTACAGGGGATGGGATTGGGATATGGAATGGGAAGTTAAGGCTTAAAAAGTACAGGTTCTTATTTGGAATGATAGACGTAATTAATAGCAATGAAATATATATCTGAATATGATTAAAAGGGGAATGTTAGATTGCATAGATGGTAACAGTAATTTTTTTTAAATCCATGGACCTATAATACACTACACAATAACAGTGAACCCTAATTTAAACCATGGACTTTTATCAAAATGTGCAACATCAATTGTAACAAATGTTCCACACCAATGCAAGGTGTTGGAGGTGGGGTGGTATCCTGTATTTTATGCATGATTCTTCTGTAAACCCTCAACTTCTCTAATAAAGAAAACTAAAAATTAAAAAAATATATATATACAAACCTTCAATTATAGTCACACCCCTCTCCCAACAATTGGTATAAAGACAAAATCAGTGACAATATAGAACACCTGAATAACACTATCAATCCGTTTCACCTGACAATGATAAAACACTCCAATAAATAACATATTGTTTTCAAATGCAAAAAAAAAACTCTGATTAAGATTAACACTATTCAGCACCATAAAACAAACACCAATAAGTTAAAAAAAAAATTCAAGAGATACAAAATATTTTCACTGGTCAAAATGGAATTAATCAGAAATCAATAACAAAGACATCTGAAAATCACTAATATTTGAAAAAATAACACATTTCTAAATAACCCATTGATCAAATAAATCAAAAAAAATTATAAAGTATTCTGAATTAAATGAAAATGTAAACATAATATATCTGTGGAATACATATGAAGCAACGTTCAGAGGAAAATTTTTTAGCATGAAACAAATGTATTTGTAAAGAAGAAAGTTCTCAAAAATCAATAATCTCAATTTCAATCTTAAGAAATTAAAAAAAAAGAAAATTAAATTCCAAGAAGGGAAAAAAACACAAAAAGAAGTCAATGAAACACAAAACAGAAAAACAATATAGAAAAATCAATGAAACTAAAAGGTGGTTCTTTGAAAAGACATTAACAATGACCAGGAAAACAGAAGGCACAAATGACCAATATCCAGAATGAGAGAGGGAGGAGCATTACAGCCGTTAAAAAGGATATTCAGGGAATATTACAAACAACTTTATATTACTGGTAAGATAATTAGTCCTAGTCCTTCAAGGACATAAACTACCAAAGCTCATTCAAGAAGAAATACATAACTTGAATAGGCTTATATCTATTAAAGACATTGAATTTATAGTTAGAAACTTTCCTTAGAGAAAACTCTAAGGACAGAGAGCTTCGATGAGAATTCTACATGCTGATGTTCATGCTACTTTCTGTACCATAAGTAATAAAGTCCTTTGTCACTGACTCAGGAGTTTCATGTCTTTTGTCAGCATCCACTAAACACTAACTTGTAGCTTGTAAGCAGAGTAAAATCAATCCCAGACCCTGACAATAAATATGTTAAGGTTTGAGAATAACTGTAAACTACTGAGCTCTTAATATTTATCAGGCACTGTTCTTCATAATTAACAATTTGTACGTATTTTTCTCACTAAATATGTATGAAGTAAAATGTAGTAAAAAAAAAAAAAAAAAAGAAAAAAAAAAGTGACTGAGAGCATTTCAAGGAGAGTAGCACAAGACCAGAATGCGGAGCTACAGCTAAATCAACCTGAGACGGCAAGTAAGAAATAAAGAAAGACGGCTGCACAGCTTGGATGTATGAGTATTTCTATGGACTAGATGTGGGCAAGTGGCGGAGAGACATCTGGAGTTATTTGTAAAAGGGACTCTGGTCTGGCTGAGGTTGGAAGCAGCCAGCCAAAGGGGAAAACCTATAACACAAGTTTTACATTTGGAAGTTCTCAGTAGGGAAATATCTTAGAAACCCAGGAAAGAAAGCATACATACAGCTACTGAACCCCAATACTAGATCATAACCCAGACCATTATAACTCTGAGGGGTGTTATCTAGCTAAGGTAGGCTGAATAATTGGCCCCAGAGATATCTTGGTCCTAATCTCTGGAACCCACGAATGTTATCTTATATGGCAAAAGATGTGATTAAGTTAAGGATTTTGAGGAGGGGAGATTATCTTGAATTATCCACATGGGCCCTAAATATAACCTCAAATATCCTTGTAAGAGGGAGGCAGAGGGAGATCTGAAGACAGACAAGAAGGCATGTAAAGACTGAAGCAAGATGCTACGTTGTGGGCTTTGAAGGAGGAGGAAGCAGCCAGAAGCCAAGGAATGCAGCTCTAGAAACTGGAAAAGGCAAGGAAAGATTCTTCCCTAGTCTCCAGAGGGAGAGCAGCCCTGCTGACACCCTGATTTTGGCCCAGTAAAAGTGATTTCAGACTTCTAACTTCTAGAACTTTAAGAGATTAAATGTCATAACAACAGCCAAAGGAAACTATTAAACCACACATCTGTTTTTTAAAAGCTAATATCAATCAGGGTGAGAATCATTAAAATAAACATAGGTTTTGGAATGCCTTGAATCATCCCTCCTTCATAGAGTGATTTCTACATAGGAATGAATAACAGAAAAGAAGACATTAAAGTACCATTTTATTATTATCTGAATCAGCCATTGGCTCTTTGGTATAAGTAGAGTTAGATCTTTGACTGAAACCATAAATTGGGACTTGTTCAATTCTTCAGATAGATCTTCGGAACAAAAGGGTCAGGCACATCTTCAGAACAAACAAAAGAAATGGCCAGATCTGCAGATTGGCTCAAGTCGAACTCATCCAACAATTTGCAGGCAATTAAGATGAAAAAATAAATAGTGACCTGGCTCAGAATGCTGTAAGAGGCAGTCCCCCCCAAAACCTTCAGATTATGAGAAAAAGTTCAAATTCAGTTGATCAGTAACTGAGGTGGACTAAGATTGAGCAGTAAAAAAAAAAAAAAATGAAATTTATTGAGAATGACACTTTCTTCAATTGGGTACCAAAGTAGCTCTAAAATTTTTTATTAATATACTTAAATACATATACAAATATTAAAAATTAGTTAATATTAAATAGTTACAGTTCTATAGAAGAACTTAATTGCTTAGAAGTACTTATAATCTGAGACTCATTTATCTTTCGTACCTAGATAACTAGAAGACAATAACCAAATTTCAATCTTAGTAGCTAGGAGGAAATAAACAACGTCCAAAATACTGACGTTACAAACCTCAACATCAAAGATGCCAGAAAAGTTACACACTTTTTTAACTTTAACCAGAGAAAAGAGAAACTTTCCTGTTTTTCTATTTTTCCAGCTGTCACAATTTTCAAAATGTAAAAGACTATGCTATTGCAGCGGCCTCAAGTCACAGAGTCCAGCAGAGAGGAGTGCTGCGTCTTCCCTTGAAACTCCTTTTTACTGCAGGGTGAAATGTCTAAGGACCTTTTTAATATCTGTTTTAGTTTGCTAATGCTGCAGAATGCAAAACACCAGAGATGGATAGGCTTTTATAAAAAGGGGGTTTATTTGGCTACACAGTTACAGTCGTAAGGCCATAAAGTGTCCAAGGTAACACATCAGTAATCGGGTACCTTCACTGGAGGATGGCCGATGGCATCCGGAAAACCTCTGTTAGCTGGGAAGGCACGTGGCTGGCGTCTGCTCCAAAGTTCTGGTTTCAAAATGGCTTTCTCCCAGGACGTTCCTCTCTAGCAAGCTTGCTCCTCCTCTTCAAAACGTCACTCACAGGTGCACTCTGTTTCCTCTCCTTGAGCCAGCTCATTTATATGGCTCCACTGATCAAGGCCCACCCCGAATGGGTGGGGCCACACCTCCATGGGAGTATCCCACCAGAGTCACCTCCCACAGCTGGGTGGGGCACATCTCCATGCAAACAACCTAATCCAAACATTCCAACTTAATCCCCACTATTCTGTCTGCCCCACAAGATTGCACCAAAGAATATGGCTTTTTCTGGGGTACATAATACATTCAAACTGGCACAATATCGATATCTCCTATTATTAATACCTTGCATGCCCTTTTCAGGCTTTTCTGTCATATCTTTTGATTCTTATACTCTTGGTAGTTTCCTGCCCAGCCAGTGCACTGCCAACCATCTTGTTTTGCCTCTGTGTATTTACTCTTGGGTTCCAGATCACAAGTCAATCTGAACTCTTTGTCTTGTTCTAGTCATTTGGTATTCATTTAATGAGAATCTTCTAGGGGTTAGATACTGTGCCATGGTCCTTGACTTTGAGAAGACCATAGCCTAATAGAGTGATAAGTAAACAGCCATTACAGGAAAATATGAAGCATAATTTAACAGCAACAAAATAAAGTCTTTTAGGCTAAGCAGAAAGGATTAGAAGAAACTCAGGTAAGACATCACAAAGCAGATACTTGAGTAAGTCTTAAAGTATAAGTACACGGTGCTTTGAAACACAAAAGATCACTCAAGGCAAAGACAACAACTGAGGTGCAGAAGTATAAACTAGGTTTGGTAAGCTGAAAGTAGTTTGGTATGGCCAGTGAATTAAGAAGAAAAGGTAAGCCATCTGAAAGTACTGGGACTTTCATCAAGAGACAAAATTGTCTGGTGTGTGGCTGTGTGAAAGAGAATGGAAAGAAAAGAGAACTTCTGGAATCTATCTTCATTCTACTCTATCTTTACCCAGCTTACTCCTAAATCTACCTCCCTGAGCATTTCTCTAAGTTGGTCAAGTATTAAAGAACCTCACTTCATGCACTGGCCCTAAGATAAATTTTTGTTCAAAGTTCTGAATCTAATAGAAGTCCCCAGTAAGCAGACTTTTTTTGTTGTTTTTTAATTTTTACTGTGGTAACATACATACAGTAGAACATTTCCCATTTAGATGTTTATTTGTAAAAAATACATCTCCCAAATCTTCATATTCTACCCTAACAATAATAAATCTCCAGAACATTCATAAATAATTAATTTTTAAAATCTAAGAAAAGAAAAGCTATTCTATTTTGTGGAAATTCCACATTTTTGCCTTTGTAATATATATATTTTGCATTTCTGGTAAGGAAACTTATAATTGTAGTCGTCAGTAACCATTTTATCATTCACTAGTAGTATCCACACAAATTCTTATGCAGTAGATTACATCAATATAATGTCATTAACAACAATAATTCATTTATTTATTAATAATAAATAATTCATTTATTATTTCTTTTTGATACCTGCACTCACTATGACAAATTCTTAGGAAAGATATTCAAATTTCAATAAGTACATTGGTACCAACAACCAGAAAATATTTGTAATTAGTCATGCATCCAAAGAGGAAACAACTACACCAAAAGATATTCTCTGCCAGGAAGAAGAAAATAGCTTAATTCTAGTAACAGTGAAACTGCTATATTCTGAAACTTTTAGTCAAGCAAACTGTAGCCTAGTTATAGAGCATTGTAAATGGGAAATTTAGTCTCTGAATGGTCTATTGAAAATTACATTCATTAATCAGTAATACAGGGCTGGAGAGACATAATAAGAGGTTTTACAAGGACTGTAACTAAATAAATGAAATTAACCTATGTTCTTCTATCTCAAGGAGTTATCATTTGTTATCTCAAGAAGAACATGATCAAATGGACATTAAGAAAATAACAGATTAAGAAGGCAAACCTAGAATGACTTCTGAAGCATATTTTATAATCAGGAGCCCATATGGTAAAACAACTTTCACATAAACAAAATTAAGTATTAGTCTTCTACCTCTTTTTCCAAATGAACACAACAAATTAGAGTTGGAAGCAACATACCAGATGGTATATATCAGCTCCTAATAAAGTGCTTTTATTTGATTCTGTATCCTATATAAAAAATAAATAGAGGGATTCTAAATACATAGTGAACCTATCTTTCCAAATCCTATATACAAAAAGTCAATTTCTCATGATAATTGAAGAGGAAAGATAATAACTTTTAAATTGAGACTATGCTATTTCCATACAAACAACTCCAACTATGAAAAAAAAATAAGAATGAAAGCAACATATGGATTTTTATTTTTTCTTTAATATCAAAAAAAAGTATTCATATTTCAGTACTCTCATGAAAAAAGTATGGTAAAAAAACTCACCTTATTCCATTCAAATCACAGCTCTTTAAACACACAATATTTCTCTACTGCCTATATATTGCAAATATACAAAGTTGTTAATGAAAGTATATTGATATAATCTACTCTATAACTAAATAAAGTGAACTGGACTTTTTTTTTTAAGACTCCTGTTTTTCTTAAGAACATAACTATATACTCTTGTCCAAAAACAAGAGATATAATTTGTAGTGGATAGCAAAATCATTTTCAGTCATATCACCTAAACCTAGAAAAACTGAGATTTACATATTATTAAAGCTTTTAGACTACAGTAAAAATAAAAAGAATACACTCTTAGGATATATTTACAAATTTCTGTGCAGGCCTAATGGCATCTTCAAGCAGACTACTCCATTACTTGAGGCCGAAATGTGAGAAAAATAAATTTCAGTTCCCATGAGGTTCTTACCTGTATAATGTATCATCGATCTCCACAGACTCTGCTGACATAATGGGCAAATTTGTATTTATACTGAAAAACAAAAACACCTAACTTTATAAAGGCAAGTATAATTATTAAACACTCATATTTCATAATGTAACATTCGATAATAAATGGGATCAGAGTCACCAGTTACTAGAGGAGGTTTCACAAACCATTTAATTTATTGTGCACCACCTTATTTACGATTTTTAAAGTGTGTCAAAATTAAATTAAATGATTACTTGTTCTGTCCTGCATGTACTGTAAAATTATAGAGCCCACGGTTTATGTTTTATTCTCAGGTGTTTTATCACTGCTACATAAATTCTGATGGATCTACATTTTAGCAATTTTGTCACAGTGACCCATGAATGAGGTCTTTGCACTTTTTTTTCTCTATGTACATGCTCCCCTTGATAATCTCGTTTAGTCCCACAGAATTTAATACCATCCATACGATGACTACATATCAAAATTTATTTCTCCGCGTTTATTATCTCCTCTGATCCCCTGATGTTATACACCTGCCAAAAGAGTATCTCTACTCTGACATCTATTATCACAAACCTAACAAGCCCCAAACAGAACTCAGTTCCCTTAGCTTAAACTATTCTTCCCCAGTCTTTCCCAATTCAGTTTCTGGTATCACCATTTCTTCACATGCTCAGGTCAAAAATCTAGGAGTCTTCTTACTTAACTGATTGCCTTATTTTTTCCATCTGTGAGTGCTACTGGCTCTACCATCAAGGCAGATCTCAAGAGACATTTTGGATCTGATCAGTTTTCACTATTTCAACCAGTACTATTTTAGACCAAACCATCATCATATTTCACCTGAAAGTGCCCCTAACTAGTCTACCTATTTCTACTATTGCCCTTTCCCTTCAGTTTATTCTCCACATAACAATGGCCTGAATCTTTAAAAACATAGTCAGATATCACTCTCTTCCTAAGAACTACCCTTCAGTGGATTTCCTTTACTCTTAGAATAAAAATCAAACACTTTACCATGCCTCCGTGGGCCTATATGTTCTGTCTTCCACTTTTCCAATCTCAACTTCCATCATTCTCCCACTTGCTCACTATCTTCAGCCACACTGGCCTACTTGCTACTCCTTAAAGAAGCCAAGCTTGCATTCACTTCAGGTTTTTACATTTGTTATTCCCTCTGCCTGGAATATTCTTCCTTCAGATTTTTTGCACAGCTGATTCCATACCATTCAATCCTCTATTAAAATACTGCCTTATCACGGAGGACACTGTTGAATCACCCTAATAAAATGTCTCCCCTTCTTCATGGGTCACTCTCTAGTTCATTAACCTGGGGTATTTTCTTCAAGTGAAATATTATTACTTATAGATTTGCCTACTTGTTTATTGTTTGCCTCTCCACCACTAGAATATATGGTCCATTAAAAATTCACTACTGTATTCCAAATACCTAAAACAGTACCTGACTAATAATAATAATAGCTAATATTGTGTCACACATTGTTTAAGTGCTTTAGATGTACTAACTCAACCCTCACAACAGTCTATGAGATAGGTACTATTAACATCTCCATTCAACAGATGGAAAAAAAAACCGAGGCTGAGTGGCTAACTTATTTAACTTGCCTGGGTTCAAAGAGCAGGTAGATGGCAGAGTCAGGATCTGAACCTAGACAGTCTAGCTCTTGACCACCACATTATACTGCCTATTGCCTCTCACAGGAGACATAAAAGAAGCATTTATGGAATATATGTTAAATGAATGAATTTTAGAAGTGAGAAAAAAAAGTTCAACATACTAGTTTGAAAAAGTGTATTTATCTTATTCTTTATCATTTGCAGTGGTGCATCCTGATTTTTTTAGCATGGCATGCAAAGAAAAATGATATCTGTAGGGAAACTAGGCATCTGAGTTGGTTCCTGGCCAGAGGGAACCAGCCTGACACTTGGGCCTGAGCCACTCTGAGAGTTGAGATCAATATCATCTTGGCAAATGTGTAATCCTTTCCAGGCTCTGGAATGCACTAATTATCAATAACAGGACTGGTAAAAACAATGTGACAGTCACACAAATCAGTTTTAGAATCCATTTTTCTAGGCCTGGCATTAATAAATCAAAGCATTTGTAAACATACGTGATTAAAATGCTATCATTTACCTTAACCAACATCAACTGGTATCATAAATGATATCAGCTTCTAGCTAACTAAATGGATAACTATTACAAAAACTCCTGAGTGCAATTACGAAAGTGAACCAGAAGATAGCTATGTTTTAAGGGATCACCTATCTAATTAACACACAAACACACACACACACAACCTGATTTTGGCATTGTAACAAAAGAAAATAAAAATTTTAATTATAGTTTCCTATTATCATATCCCTATTACACTTTTACTTGCTGACTTCCTTGTATGGGGCAATAGTCTAGTGGGAAAAACTCTTGAATAAAAATGCCAGAGCTACATTTGAACCAGCTCGGCCAATGAATAGCATGACTAGCACTTTCTTTTCAAAAGTTCTACCTCACTGAAGTGCCCAGAGAATTATTTCTATGATAAGATCTACAAGGCAATAAAAAATGCTTCAAATAACAGAACGGGGATTTTGTTTGTATTACATAATAATCTCCAAGGACATTTGGCAGTGTGGGTAACATCAGACAATACGACGGCCCCAAAAGCATCCCTTCAAACTGAAGAAAGCCAAATAGCTATCGGTTTATGGATAGTCTCACTGTAGATGAAAATAACATATCCATCACTTCTAATTTTGGCATATTGCATTCTGGTAGAACGCAAAGATATAACTACTCGCTTTATGAATTATGAGATGATTGAAAATAATGTTTCTACTGTATAGAACAGGAACTACTACCAAGAAATTGGTCCGGGCCTAGCCCACAGACAGCCCACGCCCCCTAATTTTGCAGGGGAGGGAAGGGAAAGAGAATCTCAACATGAAGTGGAAAATAAGAATGGGTAAGTCGGATATTTTTTCCCTAGATTTTTTTTTTTTTTTTCTTAACTATAGGGGCAACAGAGGCCTCAGGGCGTCCAGCCCGCCAATGATTCATCATTACCAAGTTCCCTTTGGTAATAGCTTTCAAAGGAATGTCTCGGTGGACGATGGCGCACAGTAGAGCTCTTAGCGTCCATTTTACTGAAAGGAGGTTGAGGGCGCTTGGCATCAAGGCTGGGAAGACAACATCAAGCGACTGGGGCCAGGATTCTCGGTCGGAACCCCACGTCCGGTGACGAGAGGACCCCAACCGGAACTGAGACAGCGCTGAAAGGGGCGGGAAATGGACTTTCTCCTCAGAGAAGCCGGGAGCCGCAGGGATCCGAGCCCATGCCGCCACACCCACCAGGCGCGTTCCCCTTGCCTCCCAGAGCCGGCTCGGGATTACCCCGCGGCCTCTCACGCCTCTCCCTGTCCGACGGGGCGAGAGAAACAGAAAGCAGGAGCCCTGGTATAGTCCGCGACTCCTCGCTCTTTTGAGCCCACACTTGTCCTCTCACCTGCCGACCCCCCAGGAAGAGCAGGATGCCTCTTCCCTATCGGGCGCCGCCACCCTCTCGGTCTCCTCCATCGCCGCCTCACACGCAACAGCCGCCGGCTACCGGGAGGAAGGGAAGGGGGCGGGATCGCGGGGTCAAGGGGCGGGCGGCTGCGTCATCGGAGGGGGCGGGCCCAGGGAGTGCAGAGCCCCGTCGCGCCTTCCCGTCAATCCCAGGGGCGCCATGGTTTCCGGTTTGGGTGGGGCCACAGGACGGAGGTTTCTGCAGGTGGCGACAACTCGCTAGTTGCCGGGGATGAAATCCCGCAGACGTAAATGGTTCGAAATATTGAGTTCCACGTCACCTTTGTGGATTTACGATCAAGCCCACAGGACTGTAGTGACCAGCGAAATCACGGAATTTAATGGCAAAGTCCTTGGCTATTATAGCAAAAGAGAGGAAACCCCTCCATTTTATAGATGAGATATCGGAAGACTAGTAATAGATACCTCCAGACTTCCAGTTTAAAAAGTTCCCCATTTGATAAATAGTTTTGGACATCTACATGTGTTCGGCGCCATTCACTTTGGTGAATAAAACAGACGTAATCCTTCCCTTAAAAAGCTTGAAATCTAGTACAAACTGTCACAAATTTCATAGAATTGTGTGAATTTTAGAGCTATAAATGACGTTAGGTCATTTAGTTTGCCCCCTCTCCCAGTTTGATGGGTGAGAAGCTTCCTGTCAGTATAAGTGACTTGATCAGGTTATGGAGCTAGTCACCATCAGATTAAATGCCAGAACTCGTTTAAGGAGCTGTCATCTATTTCTCTGTCCACTGGCTCCGCTGTTTCACCCTTCTTAGAAAACAAGAATCAATTGGACACTAATCATGATTTGTCTTTCATTCTAAACACCACTGCATATTTGAAGAAACATCTGTAGGATTAAAAAAAATTGGTATGTATTTTGAGTATTGTATCATGTAATGGAATGTGTGACATTGTTTCTTAATTAGCTTTTCTTCCTCTTTAGTGTGGAGACTAGGTCTAGGCCAAACTGTGCATTATCCTTTGTGTTCTAATCTCTTCAGAATTTCACATTTCCAAATACCTGAAAACTTGAAGGTTCTCGTTGGTGGCATCACTCAGATTCCTCAACCCAGTTGTGAACCTTTTCTACATAATTATTAAAATTAATTTGGTCTATGTTCTACTCTTTCAAGGTTCTGCTCTAACACTAGGCTTATCACCTCCCTGTCTTTTCTGCTAATGCTAAAGTTAATATATATAAATATCTTTGGCCCACCCCACAGACACTGCCAATTTCTCTGTTCCCTTCCCTCTAATCTCCCACATTTCTTTCCTTTCTTAAATGTTTATTTAGTTGGAGCTAATGATTAGACAATGATCAAGTGATAGAGATACAGTGATCCTAATTTCATCCATCTTATTGAAGGAAAACAAACAAAAAAAAAAGAAATAAAGAAATGAGTAAGATAATTTCATTAAGTCATAAGCATGATGAAGAAAATAAAAGAGAGTAAGGAGAAAGAGTTTTGCAGGAGGAAGGGAGATGATTTTAGACAGAGAAGTCAGGGATGAAACCTAAATGATGTGAGCCCTGTGAAGATCTAGCAGAAGAGTGTTCTCGACAGAGGGAAAGCAATGCTACCTTCTTTTGTTTCCCTCTTATTTATCACCTCCTGGTATATTTGTTTGTTTGTTTATATGTTGCCTTTCTCCCCTTAAAAGGGAATGGGCTGTTCCTAGAGAAAGAGATTTAAAGTGTGAGGGATATTCTATATGAGGGAGATTCTCCATTATTGACTTTGAAGATGGAGGGAGCCATGAAGCAAGGAATGGAAACAGTCTCTAAGAGCTGAGACTGGCCTTCAGCTGAAGGTAAACAAGGAAATAGGGACCTTAACCTCCAGCTACACGAAACTAAATGTGGCCAACAACCTGAGTGAGTTTGGAAAAGAACCCTGAGCACCGTATCAGAGTACAGTTAACTGATAGCTTGAATGTAGCCTTATGAGAGCCTGGGGAGAGAACCCAGCTATCACATGCCCTAACGTGTAGTCGACAGAATTGTGAGCTAACAAATTTAGTTTGTTTTAAGCTAAGCTTATGTTAATTTGTTACACAGCAATCAAAACCTAATCTACTGTATTTCATCTAAGACCCACATATCTTTACATTTTAACATTCTTGAAATTGGAATGCTTTTTTTTCTTTCTTATTAATACAGAAAATAATAGTGCATCTTAAAATTGAAGGCATCTTTGATTTGATGAAATATGGTAAAAAGTATTTCAAACATCCAATATAACAGACACCCAGATTTAACAGATTTTAATGTTTAATGTTTAACCATTTAATATTTAACATTTGCAAAATGGGAAAGAAAAATAGATTATCACCAGACTTTTTGGCAGTGATGCTTTATGCCAGAACAGAGTAGAATAACATATTTAGGATATCCAAGGGAAAAAAGTGTGGACCAAGGATTTTGTATCTGGCAAAACTGACTCTCATGTACAAAGGGTGGAGACAAATTATTATCAGTATGCAAGAACTCAAAGACTGTTGTTCCCATGAGCCCTTCTTGAAGAATTACTAAAAAAGGATCTTCAGACAATCAAAATTACTAGAGAAACATGAACATATAAAGACTGACTTGGGTTCCTCACATAATAACGTAGTATGTTGTGTTTTTCAGCTTTGTGTCCCCTCTAGTTTATTCGTCATTACCAAGTCTTCTGAGTTCTGTCACCTTATTTCTGAAGTTTTCTCATTCTGAATCATGTTGTTCTTTCTCATCTTGTATCATTTTCTTAATGGCTTTTAGCTAGTTAGGAAAGAAGTAAGTTATAGTTTCGATCCATTTTCTGGGCACATCTTTCAGGCATGCTTTCATGACTGTAATGATGCAATTCTGCTCCTTATTCTCTTTTTTTCTTATAATAACTTTGTGTAGGATTTGACCATGGTACTTCTCTGTTGCTAATTTTTATGTGAAATTAGTTTCTGAACTTTTAGTATGAGGCAGGTTTCCTAATTCAAACAACCTAAATCCAACAGGGACAAACCTATATTCCAAGAAAGTCAGGTTTTTTGGCTCTTTGCAAACAGGGAGTCCATTCTCCAGAGGAATCATGGAGAGCCTCCCCAAACAAAAGACAGATTTGTTATAGGAATTTGGGGAAGGGTAGAGTTTAGTGGAAATTAAAATGGAGCAGTTTTTGATTGGGTCAAAAGAAGGGAAGGCTGTGTGTTTACAGGTCTTCATTAGGTCTGAACTGCAAAGTGGACCCATGGTGCTCTTTTCTTGGAAACTACAAAGTGGAATGTGTCCAGAAATCCCTTTTCTGAAGCTCTGCCTCTGGATTGGAAATAGAAGCTGTTCCTTTGTATCAAAATGACTTAGATCTTCTAGGCAAGAATGGGATATTTCAATTTTAATGGTAGGATTTCAAACAACAAGGTTTCTGGAGAAAATGTTTTTCAGTAAGTGAAAAAGCAGTAGTGACTCTAAGGGGAAGGGTGCTTAATGACATTTTACAGAATGTCCTTGAGAGAAATATTATTTTCTGTTAACTTTACCCTTGGCTTTATCTGTGTATGTTATCCACACCTAATGAATGGGAAGCTCCTTTTGGAGAATTGCATTGAGACCCCAGGCTGCTTGCCTGAGATGTGTATTCCAGGCTGAGTTTATCTTGGCCCCTCTCATAAGCTGCTTAAGCCTGTCCTATAATTGTTCAACAAAATGCTCAATCACCCCTGTGGCTTGGGAGTGATATGGAGCATGGAGAGTATATCATATGCTCTTTGATTGGCCCACTGAAACATAGCTTGGGCTGCAAATCCAGGGCTGTTGTCAGAAGTGAAGTGTCCAGGAAATAGCTGAACAGGAAACAAATATGGTCTTGTTTCCTGTTTAGTGTGGCCCCAGCCAAGGGAACTCACAGCAATAGGTAGGCCAAACCCACAGAAAGTGTCAACTGCCATCCGAATCCAGCAAGACCCAGGGTCTGGAAGATGAAACTAATTTTTCAAGCTGTTCTGATTACAATGACATTACATACATGCAGGCTCAATCCTGGGTGGTGTCTGATTTCCCATGGGCCATATTCTCATGGGTCAAGGAGGTGATAGGTCATACATCTGCTCTTCTGGGCAGAGGACACTTCAGGCTCTGTATTTGACTGGCAAGCACAGTCTATTAATCGGCTCTGTTAAGCCTCATCAGCATAGAGGGTTTTCTGGTGAGCATCCACCTGGGCACCAAGAAACTTACTAGGAATAGAACTAATTTCCCTCAAAATATCTAGTCCCTACAGGGGGCCTGCTTCATATGCCAGTCCAAGACTTGCCAGGCCTGACCAGGCTATTAGCCACAACCCAGGAGGGAGGAAATTTCACAGTTTTTCAGTGCACCACTAAAATGCCCTGTTGCATTTGCTAAAGCCGCTGAAATGCAATATACCAGAAATAGATCAGCTTTTACAATGGAGGTTTATCAGTTCACAAATTTATAGTTCCCAATTAAGGCATCAACTGGATGATACCTTCTCTGAAGAAAGGCCGATGGCATCTGGGATTCCTTGCTTGTTTCTCCCAAGGGCGTTTCTGTCTAAGCATCTCTCTTAGTTTCTCTTAGCTCCTGTGAGTCCCTCTTGCTTCTCCTGGGGGCGAACTCTGGATTACACATCTTAGCTTCTGTTCAAAAGATCTCTCTCAGCTTCCCTCTGCTTCTTTCTCTGTGAGCTCTCTTAAAGGGCTCCAGTAAAGAATTAAGTCCCACCTTGAATGGGTGGGGTTACATCTCCATGGAAACAATAGAATCAAAAGGTCCCACCCACAATAGGTCTGCCCTTACAAGATTGGATTAAAAGAACATGGCCTCTTATGGAGTACATAAGAGATCTATACCAGCACATTCCCGTAACTGCAGCAATTCCATCAGGGCTGGAGGACATGTACATAGGGACAATATATCAGTATCAATAATACATTCAGTGATGGGGCCATACCATGGAAGCTTGTAGGGACCCAAAGGGACACACTCAAAGTCAGTTTGTACAATGGTCTTGGTGGTAATGTCAGGTCCAAACCTGACATCATTATTTGTTCTCCTTCCATCTTGGTGCTAGGGGCCATAGGAATCACAGTCACCTGTGCACCAGTAGCTAAAAGGTCCCAAAACTGCAACACTCTCCCACCTTCCCACCTAACTCCAGCCTAAGCGTAGGATGTCCCTCCCTACTGGATTCAGTGAGACCTCAATGGAGAGGTCCTGTGAAAAAGCTAGTAGGGCCCTCTGACTAATCCCAAGTCTATAGGTTGGGGTGGAAGGAACAGCACCCAAATCAGTCACAGGGGCCACCATGGCAGACCTCAACAGTGACACCTATTTATTTAGCAGAGAGAGCAGAGAGCCTGCAGAGTGGCTATTGTGTGGTCAGGCCCCCTAGGGTGCAGGGTGGCACATTCCAGTTTGGGCAAAGTGCAGGCTTCCCAGGAAGGGAGGGGTGATGGTTACCATCCTTACCCCGCTCTTTCTCTTAAATATTGGAGATGGTGGGCATGCACCCATGCACACATGTTAGGGACCACTTCAACTTCTTGTTATGGCAGATACCATTGCTGAGGCCACAGATGAAGGAGTGTGGCACAGGTCCCTCTGCCATGGGACAATATGAGGAAAGACTGCTCCTGCTGCAGCTGCTGCCATTGCTGTCTTGGTTGGTATTTCCTCTCAGGGCTCCAAAGGGGACAATGTACTTTGCCCCCTCAAGGTAAAATTTTTTTTCTCATGAATTTTAATCAGATTACCCCCCTTAAAGTAGAGACAAACTCCCCAAGTCTCTTAGTTCTCTTCAGGGCTTCTGGGTAAAGCCATTCTAAAGGGCTCTAGACTCCCCGCACCCTTTTTCTCTGAAGCTTCAACAAATTGCTATGTCATGGGGTGCCTGTTAGTGCCAGGGACCTGTTTGCGTTGCTTAGCTCATGAGCCACCCTGTGCTGGTTTGAATGTATTATGTCCCCAAAATGCCATTATCTTTGATGTAATCTTGTGTGGGCAGATGTATCAGTGTTGATTAGATTGTAATTCTTTGAGTGTTTCCATGGAGATGCACCCCACCCAACTGTGGGTGATGACTCTGGATAGTTTCCATGGAGATGTGGCCCCGCCCATTCAGCATGGGCCTTGATTAGTTTACTGGAGCACTATATAAGCTCAAACAGAAGGAGCAAGCTTGCTACAGCCAAGAGGGGCACTTTGAAGAACACACAGGAACTGAGAGAGAAGCTGCAGATGAGAGGCAGTTTGAAGACAACCATTAAAAGCAGACTTTTGCTCCAGAGAAGCTAAGAGAGGAAAAACACCCCAAGAGCAACTAAGAGTGACATTTTTGAGGAACCGTAGCCTAGAGAAGAACATCTTGGGAGAAAGTAATTTTGAAACCAGAACTTTGGAGCAGACGCCAGCCACATGCCTTCCCAGCTAACAGAGGTTTTCTGGACACCATTGGCCATCCTCCAGTGAAAGTACCCAATTGTTGATGCATTACCTTGGACGCTTTATGGCCTTAAGACTGTAACTGTGTAACCAAATAAACTGCCTTTATAAAAGCCAATCCATCTCTGGTGTTTTGCATGCCGGCAGCATTAACAAACCAGAACACATGCCCATTGTCTCTGTCCCATTGTCAGAGAGCTTAAGCAGTGGTTGGAGAACTGCTCCCCTACACTTCCTCAAACCCCTCTGCTGGATCTCTAATCTGACCTCCAGGGCCAAACTGTGCCAGGGAGTAGGGGGCTAAAGAGAATGAACAATGTTCCCCCTTGGAACCACAAATCTCAAACTGCTAACATTCTCCAAGAATGCCCCACAGTTTCTTCTAGCATTCTTCCAAACCCACTGGCATGGCTGAAGAAACACCCCACGAGATCTGTTAGCACCTCCTGAGAATGCCCCACAGAATCCCCAAGCACCTTCTAATGATGTCTTCCTCCCCACCCTTAGACTCTTACAATTGGGGCCTGCAAACATCCCAGACCAGGTGGAGCTCCCCGAACAGGGCCCCAGACTATCATTTGCAACCCTTGAGACGCTATTGTGACAGAGAAGTTAGGATTTAGGGGATGATTATGATTAATGAATTGTTATACAGGTATTCCTTTCTACTTTCAGGTATATTAAAGTAGACAGAGGGAAATACCTGAAATCTGAACTGTAATCCAGCTGCCTTGATCTCTGATAATGATTGTATAGCCTTTATCTTGTGCCCTAGTAATTGTGGAAACCTTGTGACTAAACTTCACTTGTATCCATTTATTTAGTTTTTCAACTTTGGAGTCTTATGACCACTAAAGACAGCCCCTAATGTTTGTTAATAAAGGGTCTTGGGTCAGCCTAGAACTATCCCACCCGAAGTCCAATGTTACCTTGATAACCAAAGCTAGATCTAATCAAAATGGGCCTATATGCACAGTAGCTTAGACTTTAACCTACAAGTGACCTATACCTCATTATAATACTAAATAATCACATCCGTCATCATATTGAGGCCACAATTTTTTTTTAAATTCAATTCAGTTTTATTGAGATATATTCACATACCATACAATCATCTATGGTGTACAATCAACTATTCAAGTACCATCATATAGTTATGCATTCATCATCCCAATCTATTTTTGAACATTTTCCTTACACCAGAAAGAATCAGAATAAGAATAAGAAATAAAAGTAAAAAAGAACACCGAAATCATCCCCCCCCATCCTACCCTAGTTTTCATTTAGTTTTTGTCCCCATTTTTCTACTCATTCATCCATACACTGGATAAAGGGAGTTCAATCCACAAGGTTTTCACAATCACACTGTCACACCTTGTAAGCTGCATTGTTATACAATCATCTTCAAAAGTCAAGGCTACTGGGTTGGAGATCGGTAGTTTCAGATATTTGCTTCTAGCTATTCCAGTACATTAAAACCTAAAAAGTGTTATCTATATGGTGCATAAGAATGTCCACCAGAGTGACCTCTCAACTCCATTTGAAATCTCTCAGCCACTGAAGCTTTATTTTGTTTCATTTCACATCCCCCTCTTGGTCAAGACGATATTCTCAATCCTGTGATGCCCAGTCCAGATTCATCCCCGGGAGTCATATCATGTTTTGCCAGGAGGATTTACACCCCTGGGAGTCAGGTCCCACATAGGGTGGAGGGCAGTGAGATCACCTGCCAAGATGGCTTAGAGAGAGAGGGCCACATCTGAGCAACAAAGAGGCACTCAGGGGGAGACTGTTGGGCACAATTATAATTAGGTTTAGCTTCTCTTTTGCAGTAACAGGCTTCATAAGGGCAAGCCCCAAGACAGAGGGCTCATCATACCAAGCCAGCAGTCCTCAGTGTTTGTGAGAACATTAGCAACTATCCAGGTGAGGAAGTCCAACACTTCTGCATTTTCCCCCAGCTCCTCAGGTAGGCCATGCATATATATTTTTATTCTCTGCCCAAATTACTTTGGGATGTGTTGCTATTTCACTCTAACCTATGTAAGCCTACCATATCTCACTTCCTATTCAAAGCTCAATGTAATTGTGGTGTTTGAACAAACTGACTGTAGGAGTTATATTGTTTAAAAAATATAGATCCTACACCACATAAACACACAGTTGAAGTTTTAACACACAGTCAGTTTCAACCTTTACCCTTTGGCCTAATTTGCCTTAGTCTTAACCAGATCTGCTTCATTCATATCTCTAATTGAAGTCTGGGCTGTTTTTCAGCTTTTTTTTTTTTTTTTTTTAATTGTTGCTGTATGCGTTAATACTGACATTCATATCTGTGGAACTCTAGCTCTGAGTTTCACGTGTCACACATATACCCAATGTTCCAGAGACCAATCAGGTTATACACAAAGGGGTCAGCATTGCAGAGTTTGGAGATAGCCATTACAATTCAGGAATAGATTTGACTGCTGTAAGAGTTAAGGCCGCAATTTTCTACTTATGTTCTGTGATTAAGCATGAAATCAATTTGCGCATGCTCAATAATAAAATCACCCCTAAGTACATCATCTGGGGCCATTGTGCTCATTATCCTAAAATTTGCCCATCTTTTGATATAAAATTATCAAAATTACTAAAGTTCAGGGAGACAGATTTTGGACTGATAGGCCATCTGCTCTCCTTCATGCCTAGTAATAAAACTCTTTCTCTCTTTGAAACCCTGGTGTCTCAGGAATTGGTCATTTGAGTGCATCAGGCAAAGAATCCACCAGCTTGCTCTGGTAACACTGTGGGGGTATTTACTTCCTAGTTGTCCCCGAGTAGTCAGAGGGAGGCAAGCATCTCAGTTAGTCTGTTACAATCCAGGAAGCCAGCACTACCCTGGGGTAACTGAAATGATGATCTCTTATGCCTTCACTATGCCATGGCATGTCATGGCAATCCTGCTCACTGTGCCATATTGTTGTCACCATGCTTGCTGGGTCAAACTATCAGTCGAAGGAGAGACATCTATTACCAACTCCAGGGGAGAAGTTTCAACACACAAAGGGTAGCAAGTGCATTACAATGCCTGCTAACAGGAAAGCCATCCTCGAGTCCCAAGTCATTCTACAGTTTGCAGGTGTTGGGGTTGCCAACAAAAGCATGACTCAGCTAGACACTGGATGGAATGTTTACTTACATAGACAAGAGACCAAGCAAGATCAGCTTCACTAGTGAGCATGAGCTGGTTTGGATGTATTATGGCCCCCAAAACACCATTATCTTTGATGCAGTCTTGTGGAGGCAGATGTATTAGTGTTGATTAGGTTGGAACCTATTGGTTCAGTGTTTCCATGGAGATGTGACTCAATCAACTATGGGCGAGAACTTTCATTGGATTATTTCTATGGAGGTGTTGCCCCACCCATTCAGGGTGGGTCTTTATTGGATCACTGGAGTACTTTAAAAAGAACCACACATGCCCAGATGCAGAGCAGCTGTGAGTGACATTTTGGAGAGCAACTGAGGTGACATTTTGGAGAGGAGCTGCAGTTGAGAGACACATTTTGAAGACAGCCATTGGAAGCTGACACTGACATTTTGGAGAATGCCATTTTGAAACAACCTGGGAGCAAGCAGATGCTAGCCACATGCCTTCCCAGTTAATAGAGGCTTTCTGGATGCCATTGGCCATCCTTCAGTGAAGGTACCTGATTGTTGATGCCTTGCCTTGGACTCTTTTCATGGCCTTCAGGCTATAACTTTGTAACAAAATAAGCCCCTTTATAAAAGCCAATCCATTTCTGGTATTTTGCATAATGGCAGCATTAGCAAACTGGAACAGTCCCCCACGGCCAGCAGGTCTCAATCCTCAATCAATGAAGGGAGATGATCCAGGCACACTTCTTGTGTCATGGTGGGAAGACTTCACCCCCTCTCCATCAGGAATAGATATACCAGTGGGAGTGAGCCAGGTGCCATAAAATGGACATGCTTTAGTCAGACTGTCTCTAGTAAATGTTTACATATGCTGAGGGCAAGGAGAGAAGGAATATGCAGGTAGTCCAATATATGGTAGGGTATGTGTTTTACCTCAAGGCAATCCAAGAAAGGAGTTAGCCTACAGTTATCATTCCATCCTAAGAGCCAAGCTAACACAGTCTTGAGCCCAGGATTTATTTGTGGGTTACAGGGAAAGGTAGCAGGTTGCACTTGGAAGGTCCCCTCACACACCAATTCTGCTTTATTATTATTAATGTTTTTGCAGCCTTTTCCTTTCAACCTACCAATGCTGTTATGTTTGAAGTAAGTTTCTTGGTTTCTAGCAGAAAGCAATAGTTGGGTCATGTCTTTTTATCCAGTCTGACAATCTGTGTCTTTTGATTGGTATATTTAAATTTAATACACCAATGTATTGTAATGTAATGTAAATATTGATATGCTAGGGCTTAGATCTGTTATTTTATTATCTGTTTTCTGTTTGTTCCCTCTGTATCTTAGTTCTTTATTTCTTTTCTTGCCTTCCTGTGGTTTATTGAAACATTTTTAGAGTTTCATTTTGATTTGTTCCATTTTGGTTAGAGTTCCATTTGAGTATACTGTTCTGTAAAGTTTTCCTTGTGGTTGTTCTAGGTATTACCATATAAATACATATTTATCACAGCTTACTGGTGTCAACGTTTTACCATTTCTAGGGTAAGGTAAAACACTTATTTCCATGTGGGCCCCTTTACCCTCCCCACTTTTTAAATGCAGTTGTCTTAATATTTCCTCTACCTACATTGAGCACCACATTAAGTGTTTGCTGGGGAAATCACAGACACACTCAGCAGTCACTTCCTAGCCCTTACCTACCCTCCCCTGCCTCCTGTTTGTCTTGTGTGCAGATGTTTCAGTCTGTTTCCATTCCACAACTAGGGGGAGATGTAAGGTTTAAGGAAAAGGCCTGTCTAGACCTTAAACCCAGAAACTAGGAACAAACAGCCCCAGTTGCGTATCAGGGCAGGAATTCTCAATGGCAGGGTCCCCTCCCCCTGGGGTGGATAAATACTGCACACTCAAACAGCACCAGGTCTCTCTCTTCCAATGTGAAGTGGGGTATGCAGAACTGCCTGACCCAAGCAGCTTGGCCTCTCCAGGAGACTAACCACTGTGGGGTCTCTTTCCCTGCTCTTTTGGACCCATTGTGCTGTGTAATTAGTGAAGTGGTCATTTGCTGAAAATATCTGTTGTTCCTGAGCTTGTGTTCCAACAAGTCACCAAACAGCAACTTGCGCCACAATGTTCAAACAAAATATAATTAAGAAACTCATGAGGTAGAGGATAGCGTATCATGTTTATTTCCATTTGTACACATTCTGTTGTTCTTCTTTCCTTTTGGAAGGTCTCAGACTTCTTCTGTTGTCATTTTCTTTGTGTTTTGAAAGCTACTTTTAGCCATTCTTTCATAGTAAGTCTTAGCAACAAATTCTCTTAATTTCCCTTTGCCTGTGGTATGTTTATTTTCCCTCCATTTCTTAAGGACACTTTCACTAGTTGTAGGATTTGCAGTTGACAATTCTTTTCTTTCAGCACTGAAAATGTTTTGCTACTTGCTTTTTATAGCTGGATAAGTAGAAAAAAATACTGAATATAATTCTTTAGCTCAAAAATCTTAGTATAGTGTTCAGTAGCTAGAAATTATTTATTATGGTCACTTCACTCAAGCAACCTTGAGTTATTCTAAGCATAAAAGGCCCTTGTTGAAATAGCTTGCTGTAGATCTAATCTCAGCAACAACAAAACTTACTCTCTGTTCCCAAGAACTCTCCCAGCATTGCCTGTAGGCGTATTCAAGGGTATCACCATATGGTCTGATAACCAGCTCAACCTTCTCCTTGAAAAAACAAGTCTGAATGAAGTGGGCGGGGAGGGTACTTCAAGATAACAGGAACTCTGACCAATTTTTTCTCTTCTATTTTTTCCCCTTCTACTTTCTTCTGGATCCTGGTCATTTCTTTGTCTGTTTGGTGTTATAAAAGCCCAAACCACTCTTCTCACTCTGAACTGGTCTTGGAACTGGTCTTCAATAAACTCACCTTCTCACCAAAGCAAAGAGACTTGTTTCTCTGTTTGATGCAGGATCAGGCAGGCCTGACTATTTAGGACCATGTTTTTGATGGTAACACTTTTCGCCTCTGGTTTCAAATTAGAAATCATCTGTCATTTGAATTGATATTCCTTTATAGGAACATCAATTCTCTCTTGTTATTATTAAGATTTTCTTTTTGTCTTTAGCTTTTAAAGTTTAATTATTATGTGCTGTAGTGTAGATTTCTTTGGGTTTATTTTATTTAGGGTTTGTTCACCCTCTTGAATCTGTTTGTATCTTCTACTAAATTTGGTAAGTTTTCATCCATTATTTCTTTGAATACTGTTTTAGTCACTCTGTTTTTTCTCTCCTTCTGGTATTCTGATGACCTGAATATCAGATCTTTTGTTATTGTCTCACAGATGCCTAATGTTCTGTTCCTTTTGTCATGCTATTTTCTCTCTGTTCTTCAGATTAAGTAAATTCTATTTATCTTTTCTTTAAGTTCACTGATTTTATTCTGTCATCTCCATTTCACTGTGTCCATCTCATGAATGGTTTATTTCAGTCGCGGTATTTTTCAGTTTTATACATTCTATTTGGTTATTTTTTGTAATTTCCATGTCTTTGTTGAGATTTTCTATCTTCTCATTCATTTTAAGAGAATTTTAAATTGATTGCTGATACATTTTTTATGATGGCTATTTTAAAATTCTGGTCATATAGTTCCAGTGTCTTTTTCATCTTGGTATTGGCATCAGTTGATTGTTGAGAATGAGTTGAATTTCTCATTCAAATAAGTTGATTTTCTCATTCAAATGGAGGTTTTCCTTGTTTTTAGTATGACAAATGATCTTCTATTTTATTCTGGACATTTTTCTTGTTAGTTATGTATCTCTTGATCTCATTTAAATCTTCTGTTTTAGAAACCAGTCACCCTGTTTAGGTTTTGTGTGTAGCTTCTGGCCTACTGTTGTGGGGTTTTGTTCTCAGAACTCTTTCAGTGTTATTCTCATTTGCCTGATTCTTCTGGTGATGCTGGCACTGTTGCTCAGTCTCTTCTGGTGTTGCCAATGGGAGCAGAAGTCATT
Organism: Choloepus didactylus; assembly: GCF_015220235.1. Classification (NCBI taxonomy): domain Eukaryota; kingdom Metazoa; phylum Chordata; class Mammalia; order Pilosa; family Megalonychidae; genus Choloepus; species Choloepus didactylus. The sequence continues at coordinate 71,399,076 of NC_051309.1, forward strand.
TCCCTCTGGGGCTGGTGTTACTGGGTCAACTTCTGCTCCTTTATGTGGGGATCCAGAAGCCACAGGGTCTGGGTATCCTTATGCCACTGGGTGGAGAGCAGAGAGATGCAGGGCTCTGTTGATCCACCAAATGCGTGGGTTGGCTCACCCTCCAGTGCCCCCAGTGAGAGGTGGGTTTTGAGTCACCTGGTAGGGGATTCACTGCTGACACTGTAGGAATTGATCTGCCCACCAGTTCCCTGGTTGAGGAGCACAGGCTGGGACAGCCAAGGGATTTGCTGATATCACTGTGGGTGGATTGAAGTGCTGTTGGGTGGCATGGAGCTTTGTTGCTGCCAAAATAAATAGAATTTTATGTTCTGTTTTGCTTTGTTTTGTTTAAAGATAGTATAGGGAAGTTGGAAGTAGGTTTGGTAATATGAAAGAAGTGTAGTTAGGATTTTATATGTTTGCCAGAGAATCCAGAGGAAATGTTATATATACATTTGGACCTTTGAAATTGGACCTCAGTTAAACGGGACCATAGACTGATTTTAGAATCACCAGTGTAGAGGTAACAGTTGGAGTTGTGAAGATGGATATAACTCTGAGGAAGATAGTAAAAGAGGGATGAAAGAATGCCTTGTACCTGAGTAAGCTGAACTTATCTATACTTGGCCCTGAATATTCCACATATTTTTTCAACATTCCATCTCTCCTTGACTTCCTAAACTCTTCCATGGTACCCTCTGAAATTATGGCTTATCAGAAAAATCTAATGCATCTCCCACTTCTAAATACCTCATTACCTTCTCAGGGGAAGTATGTGTTCTCCTTGCTCTTTACTGTTACCTCCAGATTGCTTCTCATCTTTCCCTTCTACCTCCTTCAGAAATCCTAGCTCCTTTCTGGAAGTGCATGATTTCAAATTATACTGCCTGTCACTCTTCTTAGTAGTAATCTTCTACTGGCTTTCCATTCTCTCTTCCTCAGTCACTGAATAATTTAGCATCTGGTCCACTGCCTTTCTCTCCCCTATTCCTGTCATCATTCTTGTTCTCTTCAACATCCTGTTATATCACCATGTATTATCTTTGTCTCTCAGTTCCTTAAATGTCTCACTTCCAGTGATCCACTCCATCCTACTTCAGCCACACACTGCAGTCAACCAATCTCACTGTATTCATCAGTTTGGCAAAAATGTTCTAAGGTATCAAACATGAGCATTCAAAACCTTTCCTCTTATCAGTATATGATTCGGAGTATCCAGTGGTGATATTTTGAATAGCTCTATTATCACATCATGCCATGGGCTATCCATGCCCTCTTTAACACTGGTAATAGAGACACTAGGCCTTTATAGCCAATCATTTTTAAAAATCTATTCCAAAAACCTCACAACCAATTCAGAAAATTCATCATTATGATTCTGTTCCTCTAGAACCTCTTCCAGTACCAACATTTTTATCAGCCAGTGTTCACCAGAGAAACAAAACCAGCAGAATATATGATCATATGTATTAAAAGTTTTATTTTAAGAAACTAGCTTATGTGATTGTAGAGGCTGACAAGTCCAAAATCTGTAGGTCAGGCCAGCATGCTGGAAAATTCCTGTAAGAGTTGATGTTGCCATTTTGAGCTTGAAATCCATAGAGGAGGTCAGCAGGCTACAAACTCAGAGAGAAGTTGACCATTGTAGCCTTGAGGCAGAATTTCTTCTTCCTCTAGAATCCTCCATTCTTTGCTCTTAAGGTCTTCAACTGATTGGATGATACCCACTCACATTGTTGACAGTAATCTTTTTTACTTGAAGTCAACTGATTGTAGAAGCTAATCACATCTGTAAAATACCTTCACAGCAACATCAAGGGTAGAGTTAAACCAAACAACTGTACCCCATAGCCTAGCCAAGCCATCACATTCTGTATGGCTTATTCCTTCATATCATACAAGCTTCTGCTCAACTATTATCTCCTTAGAAAAGATTTTCTGACTACTCCTCACTCCACTTACTCTCTAGCTGCTTATCTAGCTTAGTTTTTCCAAAGCACTTACACCTATTTCAAAGTATATAATTAATTTATTTGTATATCTATTTTTTATTTGAACCCTTCACTCCCAAAGGGCCAAGACTTTGTCTTCTTCACCTCTCTATCTCCAGTGTTGCAACAGCCTGGCACATAGTAGGTGCTCAATAAATAATTTTTGAATAAACAAATGAAATCCTGCACAGATAATTAAGGGCAAATGGGATGTGAGGAAAGAAAAACAACTTAAGGGATAAGAGAGAGGTAGTGAATGAGTAGGGTATAGTGTTGTGAAAACAATGAAGATGTATTTTTAGATGTTCAAAATGGTTGACAATTCCAAATGAGGGAGATCTGTAAATAGAATCAAATTTATTGGGAAGATTTGAAATCTCTTGTGATACTTTTCTTTTGGCTCCAAATTAAGGACTTTATGTCTGTGATGTAATTTAATTACAGTTCAATTTTAAGTGGAATTGGGCAGACTCTATTGAAGATTTTTAATGGGTTATAGGTTTAGGATTATTTGGTTGAAAGTGATAGAAACCTACCAAAAATAGTTTTTATTGGCAAAGAGTAGGCTACAGGAGTAACTTACAGACTCTGAGGAAAAATTGGCCAATGTGATGTTAAAAAGGGCGATTAAATAACATGTGTTCTGTATTCAAGGAATAATGTTTCTCAGTTCTCCTCAAATTTTCTCAAACATAGATTTCTTAGGGACTGGGATTACCAAAGGAATATTGCTAGGGCTACTAATTTGAGAAAGGTAAAAGGCATTGGAGTCTTCTGGAGTGAGAAGACAAATAAGTTTCTTCTTGTGTTATATGATCAATTGTTAGTGGCTATCTGGAATGCTAAGTAATATAGATGCTAAGGTTATATTTAGGGTTCTGTGTGAAAAAGTGCAAAGATCAATACAGAAATATTTGGCCTGGGCATAGAATGGTGTTGTGGCAGCATCTATGTTGTTTGTTATATTTAATATAAAGAACAACATCAAAATTTTAATTATTGGATAACAATCATACAAGGCTTCATTCAGCTTTCAGGTTTTAGTTTTTACATATATGATCCAGCCATTCTTAAACTCTATGCAATGTAACCAATGATCTCACTAAGATGAAAGAGTAGCAAGAAGAAATAGTAGGAATGAATGAAAGGAGAAACAATGTTAATTGGTAGAATGATATTTCCTTCATAATTTTTCAAAAGGAACTAAGTCCTTGTGGTATAAGGCCTAAAATTAAAGCCTGATATTGTGTACCTTGACATCTGAGGAAAACTGGGAGGGCTTTGAATGGCCTAACCCCAAGTTCCCCTCCCTAGTCTGTCCTCTAGCCAAAGAATCCTCCTTATTATGGAGACCAGCCACAGTTTCTGCTTATCTATCCGTGAATAACAGGCTTCAGTTACCTGCCAGCCAACATAATTATTCAAACAAGCCAATCATAATCTCCCATGGGAAACATGGAGATTTGGCACTCAAAGTCTGCTTCCCACACCCATGCTTGTTTATTCTGTTCCTGAGTGAAACTCCCATGTGGTCCTTTGTGGAGTGTGGTGTCCTCCTCCCTTAAGTTGTAAGTGTATGTGACTTATAAACTATTGTCAGTCTCATGTGTCCAGTGCTGGTGTCACATCTTCATCCATTATTATAACCCTATGGTGTGAATCCTTCCCTCCCCAATGTAATAAAGAGGAGGTGAATAAAACAATCCTCTTGGAATAAACTTCTCAGTGATCTTGTATTTTTCCCAAGTGACATAGGACTGTGGAGTATGATGGACATATGTGGACATTAGTAAAGAATTCCAAAAATTTGCAAAAAAATGTTTACTAAATGATGAAACCCCATATGTTCTGGTTTGCTAATGCTGCCTTTTTGCAAAACACCAGAAATGGATTGGCTTTTATAAAAGGGGGTTTATTTGGTTACACAGTTACAGTCTTAAGGCCATAAAGCATCCAAGGTAATGCATCAACAGTCGGGTGCCTTCACTGGATGATGGCCAATGGCGTCCAGAAGACCTCTGTTAACTGGGAAGGCACATGGCTGGCATCTGTTCTAGAGTTCTGGTTTCAAAATGTCTTTCTCCCAGGATGTTTCTTTCTCAGCTCCTGTGCCTTCTTCAAAGTGTCCTTCTTGGCTGTAGCAAGCTTGGTCCTTCTGTCTGAGCTTTTATAGGGCTCCAGTGAACTTTTAAGGCCTGTGTTGAATGGGAATGGCCACAACTCCATGGAAATTATCCAACCAGAGTTATCACCCACAGTTGGGTGGGTCACATCTCCATGGAAACACTCAATCAAAGAATTACAGTCTAATCAACACTAATACATCTGCCCACACAAGATTGAATCAAAGATAATGGCATTTTGGGGGACATAATACATTCAAACTGGCACACCATATTGCAGAGTAGTTCCTTTATGGCATTTATTACAATTCTTGCTCCCTGTATTAGCCAGAATTCCTTTAGTTACAGTGACAGAAACCCAACTCAACAGACTCAAGCAAAATAGAGAATTTAGTAGTTCATATAACTAAAAAGCTTGGATTTATGGGTCCAAATAATGTCTTTAGAACTCTGTCCTGATCTTTGCATTTCTCAATGCCTTTTTTTTAATATTTTAAGTTCTGTTTTTTTTTTTTTTTTTTTTTGGTTAGGCATTCCCATTTCCACATTAGCAGCCAGCTTCTCCAGAATCATATTTTGGTCTTTTGGTAGTCCAGTAGAGAAAAAGACTCTTCTGCAATAGCTCCTGTTAAAGTCTGAGAACAGAAAGTACTGAGTCTTTTTAGCTCTAATTCACTTGGGTGTGGATCATGTAATAATACCTGAAACAATTGCTCTGGCCAGGAGCTACAATACTCTAATTGGCCATGCCTGGATCGAAAGCCCACCCAAAGTATATGAACTGAAAGTAGCAAATGGTCTGGTTCAGGGAAAATTGAAGTAATATTGGAAAGGATGCTGGAAAGACAAAAAATTGGTAGATATACACTATAGACCTCATTATGTTTGGTGTATTTACATTAAGTCCTAGGAAATAAACAATTTATCTTTTCATCTCCCCTTCTCTTTATAACTTGCTCATTTACTTCATGTCTCCCACTTCACAGCTCTCAAAAAAATTTGATTTTTTTCTGATATTTTGGGATTGTGTGGATTTAATACCCTATTTTATCATTTGACTCACTGTTATGTGTTACTAGTGGTTAGATTTTCTGAGGAATTTAAGAGGTTGAGATCTTTTTATTGAACAGTAGTAACATGTTGAAGGAATTTATTCATACAACACAAATATATACTAAGCACTTATAAAGCCTTGAACTCTTTTAAGCAGTGGACATATAGTAGCTAATAAGACAGACAAAGTCCTTGCCCTCATGGATCCATGGATCTTCATATCTATTGGGGGATTAAGTCAAGACATGAGAAAATAAAAATAAACAAGACAATATAGATGTTAATAAGGGCTATGAAGGAGGTAAACATAGTTATATGATGGAATTATGGAGTGGGAGAGGGGGCTGTTACTCCACAGGGAAAGAAAGTATCACAGTAAATTTCAAATCTTTCAAATAAGTTAAGTTCCATTAAAAAATCTTCTTAATTTGGAATTACCAACCATTAGGGTTAGACTCTCTGAGGAAGTGCCTTGAAGTTATATCTGAGAAATGGGAAGAAACTAGTCTTCCAAATGGTTGAGAGAGAGGTGTGCTAAGCAAAGGGAATAGTAAGAGCTAATCTTCAGGGCAGAAGACTAGTGCGGTTATAATGAATCAGTGAGAAGGGGAAGTTAGAAAGGAGCTATGAGCCAGTCACTTGGAACTTTGTAGGTAGAACACATATTTTAGGTGGTTTAAGATTGGGAGTGATTCCTTTTCCTTTCTAAACCTACTGTCTCTCTTTGACTTTCTGTCTGTCTGTCTCTCTTTCTCTCTATTTCTTTGTCTCTTTTCTTTCTTAAAGCCTTTGCTTTCATAGACAAAAATAGAAATTTTTTTACAGGTGCACATGGGTTATTTAGACATGATAAAATTTGAGAATAAAGACAATCTTTCCGGATACTGTACTATCAGTTAGCTTGTGATTTAAGCTAAAGATTAGTAGACATGACAAACTAAAGAGAATGGATAACTGGCATTTATCTTCTTTACTCTATCCTCTTGAATCCATACCAACCTCCTCATAATATCTCTCTATGCTACAGAATGCTCTCCTTATTCCATCTTGTCACCTATACACACAGTGAACAAAGGCACTGTTGGCATTATTACAAACATGTGATAAACTCAGGCTCAGCTAGAGTGGCAGCATTGCTCAATGAGCACATGGCTTGCTTTACTTTGGCAATATCTACTGGAAACAAGTAGGAGGCTAATAATTGATGCCAACTTGAAGTCAGAGGGGTATCTATAAACTGTTCTTGATGGTGGCAATGGCAGCCTTCATATTTTTGAGAATATTCCCATGATACAATAGTCAGTGAGCAATATATTTATCATTGTAAGGGTCACATATCATTAGCTGGTTGGCCAGCTCAGATTTAGTAATCTCTGACACAAAACATGTATCGCTCCATTATCTGATATAAAGCACAATCAGAGTGCTCCAAGGTAGATGGAGTTGAAGACTTCAACTACAGCTAAGTAAAACTAAAAAACTGGGTAAATGGAAAACTTTGTTTTGGTCATTAACAAATAAAAATTCCATCAGCATGAAGGAATGTCCTGAAATAAAAACTGTTTTCTATCATCAACCAAGAAAAATTCAAGAAAGCCCAAAGACCTTCTGATGGATTGAATTATGTAACCCAATTTAAATGTGTTCTTGGTCTTGGTCCACATTCCTATGGGTGGGAGCCCATTATAAATAGGATCTCCTGAAGATGTTATTTTTAGTTAAGGTGTGACACAATTGAATGAAGTTGGGCCCTCATTCAGATTAGTGGGGTCCTTTATAAGCAGAAGAAATTCAAACATAGAAAGCCAAAGCCAAAGAGAGGAGCTGGAAGCAAGAAGTAAGTCAGCAGATAAAAGAGAGGACATTGCCTGTGATGGGTAAGCCAAAGAACCCAAGGATTGCCAGCAGGCCAGAATGCTACCAACCCAAGAAGGAAGTAAACCTTTTAGCCTCTGAAACTAAGCCAATAAATTTCCATTGTTAACCAATCCTTTGTGTGGCATCTGTGATTGCCACTTAGCAAAACTAAGACAGACCTGTACATAGGTCAGCCAGCTTGAGTCCTATCCCATATTAAGTCAGTAGTTTACATTTCAATGACATAGTGGCTAGAGGCACATTCATTTGAAACATCTCCTTAGCCAGTGATTGTATTCCAAGGTAAACTTTATACTGACAATTGGTTCCATCTTCACAAATATCCTGAAGACACATGCTTGACAATACCAGCCTCACTGAAGAAGGTGTTGAGTGAGTCATATTCTCTCACAATACTCTTAACACTTGGCTTTGGGCATGAGGCAAGGTTCTATTTTCCAGGTAGTTGAGCTTCTAGCAGGTATAGCCAATCCAGACAATAGCCTCAGCAATGTGGCTAGGTGGCAGGGATAGGAAGCAAAGGTGTGGAAGTAGACACCGAGTCAAGGTCATCATCTCTAACAAACTAGGTAGTGGTGTTGAATAAGCAGTGAAATGACAATTTCAGAATGCCAAGAGATAAACACCTATAAAACATGTTTTCCAGTGATGTCATCAACATGGTGACATAAACAGCTACTGAAAACCTCTCCCTGAAGTTTCAGTGAAAAAAAAAATGGATTATTTTCTGTTGTTCAGAACTCTGGAGGAAAGTATAGACTGGAGGAGGATTCTACAAATGCTGAATTGAAGAAAGAGAAAAATATCAGGTAGAAAACTTCCTCTCCCCTTTCCTTCTTCTCCGCTTTCCTTCACACAGCTTGGGAAGTGCCCAGAGGCAGCAGCTGGGATCCATCTCACCTCTCACCAGGGACACAGACTACAAAATCTCTCACAGCAGTGAGACAGATCCCCTATATCCAGGCACAGACCCAAGCCCACAGGGACCCACAGGGACCCACAGGGACCCATGGGGGAGGGTAAAATACAAAAGGGCAGTAAGGAAGATCTTTCAAATTGGAGGATCATGGTGGGCACTGCAAAATCTTCCCTATGAGCAGCAAGTAGCTAGGCAGAAACAGTCTGAATCAATTGTTTGGGGACCCAGGGGGTCAGGGGAGGACATTTCAAGGCCCAAGTCAGTGAGGGATAAAGAGTCTGAGAAAATGTGGACAAAGACTGTGTTTCCAGCACTGGCTCCTGGTTCCCAATCCCCTGTCCTTGAGGAAAACAGCAGCTGGAGGCTGTATCCCTGCCTGGGGGAAGGCTGCAGACTGGGGCAGCTGGGGGAATACTCCACCACAATGTGGAGGACATAGCCCCACAATGAGCCAGACTTTGGTTGGTGAAGTGAGGGCACAGGAGCTCTGCAGTTTCAGTCCCACCCGGTCAGACACTGCAGGGCTCTAGGATATCCGCAGCTTCTGAGGATGATTAAGACACCAAATAATGCCATCTGCTGGACAGACTGGATAGTGCAGGTGAAAACTGCAGGGCTTTTCAGAGTCTCTCCAAACCCTATCCCAGGTCCATTGGAGCTGGTCAACACCCCTGCATGGTTATCTGGCTCTGTTTTGGTTGAGACATGCAGACAACCCAATTGTCAAACAGTGTCCTAATACAAACCCAAGCAACAACTAAACCCTGGAAAAGAGAGAGAAATCAATCTTCAGAATAGACCCATCAAGATAATCAGAAGACCAGATAGCTGCAAAAAATCACAAGACATACCAAAACTCAAGAAAAAATGGCCCACTTGAAGGAAAAGATCAAAAAGTCAGAGGAGATACAGTATCTGGAAAACTAATCAAAGATGTGCAAACAGATCTCCTGAATCAATTCAAAGAAATGAAGGAAAATGTGTATAAACAAATAAAGGATATTAAGAAGACACTAGAAGAGCATAAAGAAGACTTTGAAAGAATACATAGAAAAATAACAGTTATTATGGAAGCAAAAGACACTGTAAATGAAATTAAAAATATACTGGAGACACACAATAGCATATTTGAAGAGGCAGAAGAAAGAATCAGTGAGCTAGAAGACAGATCAACCAAATTTGAACAGACAAAAGAACAAATGGAAGAATTGAAACAGGGTCTCAGGGAAATAACTGACAACACAAAGTGTTCAAATATACATATCATGGGTGCCCAAAAGGAGAAGAGAAGGGAAAAGGGCCAGGAAAAATATTCAAAGAAATAATGGCTGAAAATGCCCCAATCCTTATAAATACATAAATATGCAAATTCAAGAAGACTAATATACTCTAAACAGAATAGATCCAAATAGACCCACTCCAAGATACACAGTAATCAGACTGTCAGATGCCAAAGAGAAGGAGAAAATTCTGAAAGCAGCAAGAGAAAAGCAACTCATCACATACAAGGGAAGTCACATAAGACTAAGTGCTGGGGGAACCTAAGATGGCGACTTGCTGAGACAGGGCAAAAAACACCTTTGTGAAAAATACTAGATAAAAACCAGAAGGTGACCCAGAATACTGGTTTCAGGGATGCACCAGCTGGACAAGGTCTGCTAGAACCACAGGGGCCATACACTTGGTGAAACTGGGAGTCTGTATTCTGAAATGAGTGAGTAAGCTGGTGGAAAGAACCGCGGCCATGATGCGGTGTGGGGAAGCCAGGGGTTGGCATTTGGAGATGGACTGGTTCTTTGAAAAAAAAAAAAAAAAAGGGGAAAATCCAGGAGTGGCTGGAGGATAGCCCACTGCAGATTCCCTCAGGGCCAGAGGAGTGGAGGGGAGAGCTGGAAGGAGAAAGAAACCCACGGCTTGCAGCTGGCTCCCCAGTGGGCTGGAGACACTCCTGCCCAGGGCTGTGCCCACAGCTCAGTGCCATGCCAGTTGTCCTGGAGCTGAGAAGGAGGAACTGCGTGAGGGGGGAGGTTGAGATGCCCTGTTCAGTCATCTTTACATCAGGCTGAGAGCGCCCCTGCATGGCCTGGTGGTCCGGGGCTTCCCTTGAAGGATGGCGCACACTTGTGATGTAGCACAGCCTTCCCTCAGTAGAGGTCCTGAAAAATCACAGCTGAGAAGGGGCACCCGCTTGGAAAACCCAGGGATGCTATGTCAATGTTGGTGGTTTGTGGGTCAGCTACAGAGAGGGTCTGGGGCAGAACTGAAATGAAGGCTTAGACTCTTGCAGCAGCCTTGAATCTCCAGGAACACCTGGGGGATTTGAATATTAAAGCTGCCCTGCCTCCCTAGCCACCTGGACACATGCCCCACATTCAGGGAGGGCGGCTCCAGTAACACACCCAAACTGAGTTCATCAACTGAACCCCACAAGAATCATTTCCCCACACACCACAAAGACAAAGTTGAGGAGAACTGACTTGAGGGGTATAGGTGACTCGCAGATGCCATCTGCTGGTTAGTTAGAGAAAGTATACACCAGCAACTTGTATTTCTGAAAAATTAGATTAGTATTTTTTTTTTTTTACAACTTGAGAGAACCCTACCAAGCAAAGCAAATGCCAAGAGGCCAAAAACAACAGAAAATCTTAATGCATATGATAAAACCAGATGATTTGGAGAACCCAATTCCAAACACCCAAATCAAAATATCAGAAGAGACACAGTACTTGGCACAATTAATCAAAGAACTACAATTGAGGAATGAAAACATGGCAAAGGATATAAAGGACATGAAGAAGACCATGGCACAGGATATAAGTGACATAAAGAAGACCCTAGAAGAGCATAAAGAAGATATTGCAAGAGTAAATAAAAAAATAGAAGATCTTATGGAAATAAAAGAAACTGTTGGCCAAATTAAAAAGACTCTGGATACTCATAATACAAGATTAGAGGAAACTGAACAATGACTCAGTGTCCTAGAAGTCCACAGAAAGAAAATGAAAGAACAAAAGAAAGAATGGAGAAAAAATAAAAAAAAATTGAAATAGATCTCAGGGATATGATAGAAAAAATAAAACGTCCAAACTTAGGACTCATTGGTGTCCCAGAAGGGGAAGAGAAGGGTAAAGGTCTAGAAAGAGTATTCAAAGAAATTGTTGGGGAAAATTTCCCAAACCTTCTACACAATATAAATACACAAAGCATAAATGCCTAGCAAACTCCAAATAGAATAAATCCAAATAAATCCACTCTGAGACATTCTGATTAGACTCTCAAATACTGAAGAGAAGGAGCAAGTTCTGAAAGCAGCAAGAGAAAAGCAATTCACCACATACAAAAGAAACAACATAGGACTAAGTTGTGACTACTCAGCAGCCACAATGGAGGCGAGAAGGCAGTGGCATGACATATTTAAAATTTTGAGAGAGAAAAATTTCCAACCAAGAAAACTTTATCCAGCAAAACTCTCCTTCAAATTTGAGGGAGACCTTAAATTTTTCACAGACAAACAAATGCTGAGAGACTTTGCCAATAAAAGACCTGCCCTACTTCAGATACGAAAGGGAGCCTTACCAACAAAGAAACAAAGAGAGGAGAACAAGAGATAGAGAATTTTAACAGACATACATAGAACCTTACATCCCAAATCACCAGGACACTCATTTTTCTCTAGTGATCACGGATCTTTCTCCAGAATGGACCATATGCTGGGACATAAAACAAGCCTCAATAAATTAAAAAAAAAAAATTGAATATATTCAAAGCACATTCTCCGACCACAATGGAATAGAAATAGAAGTCAATATTTTTGATTTGTAACTCCACTATTTACTTCCTACATGATATAAAATACACAAACTCTAATGACAAATCAGTGGTTTTGAACTCATTGTAAAATATGTAATTTTTGACAAGAACCATATAAAGGTGGGGGAATGGAGGAGTATAGGAACATAGGTTATGTGTCCTATTGAAGTTAAGTTGGTATCAAAGAAATACAAGTTTGTTATGGATTTAAGAGGCTAATTTTAAGCCCCACAGTAAACACAAAGAAATTATCAGAGACTATGACTATAGAGATGAAAACTAAAGTATGGTTTAAGAGAAATGAAGGAAGGGGCAATGGGGAGTTAAGAAATGAGTGTAGGGTTGCTGTTTGAGGTGAAGGGAAATTTCTAGTAATGGATGGTGGGAAAGAGATAACATTACAACTTTCTAAATGTGATTAATCCTACTAATGGAATGCTAGGGAGGGGGGGGAAATGGGAAGATTTAGGCTGTATATATGTTTCCACAATTGAGAAAAAAAAAAAAAGACAGTCTAAATAGATGACAATTGAATGTCAAGGATGACCTTGGATGGATCTGAGGATGGAGGACTGGAGGCTGTAAGGGACACAGTTGAGACATAAGGAAAAAAAAAAGGAAATATAGAATGTAAGCTTTGTATCAATGTTGAATCTCTTGTACTTCATAGCTGCATTTAATGGGATTGCATAAAAGAATGTTCTTGTTCATGGGAATTGTATATGTGAATTATAGTGTTTGTTCAAGGATATGTGCAGCTTGCCCTCATATATTCAGAAGACAGAGCAATAGATGATGGATGACAGATAGGAAGAGAGGGAGGGAGGAAGGGAGGGAGGGAAAGAAATAGCAGTGTGACACCATGTTAAAGTTGGTGGATTCGGGTATCAGGGGATGGGGGGTCAGGGTATGCTGGAGTTCTGTGTATGGGGTTTGTATTGTTTTTGCAACTGTTCCTATAATTTTGAATTTATTTTAAAATAAAAAAAAACAATACTATAAATAGTGATTAGGCTCCCTGACTAGTCTATAGAAATAAATGAAATACTGTACATATGCAATAAAAATGGTAAAACAAAAACAAAAACAAAAATAAACAAACAAACAAACAAAAAAGACTAAGTGCTGATTTCTCTTCAGACACCATGGAGGCAAGAAGGCAGTGGTATGATACATTTAAGATACTGAAAGAGAAAAATTGCCAGCCAAGAATACTTTATCCAGCAAAGCTGGCCTTCAAAAATGAGGGAGAGTTTAAAATATTCACAGGTGAACAGAAGCTGAGAAAGTTTGTTAATAAGAGACTACTAAAGGGAGTTCTGCCAGATGAAAAGAAAAGACAGAAGAGAAAGGTCTGGACGAGGGCACAGAATTGAAGAGTATTAGTAAGGGTAACTTAAAGGATAAAAAGAGAGAGAGAAAAAATAGATCTGACAAATAAAAACCAAAGGATAATATGGTTGAATTAAAAACTGCCTTTGCAGTAATAACTTTGAATGTTAAGTGATTAAATTTCCCAATCAAAAGAGACAGATTAGAAGAATGGAATAGAAAATATGATCCCCCTATATGCTGTTTACAAGAGACTCATTTTTGACCCAAAGATGCAAATAAATTGAAAGTGAAAGGATGGAAAAAGATATTCCACACCAAGTCATAACCAAAAAAGCTGGGGTAGTGTGATGGTTAGGTTCATGTGTCAACTTGGCCAGGTGATGGTGTCCAGGTGTCTGGTCAAGCAAGCACTGGCCTAACCATTACTGCAAGGATATTTGTGGCTCGTTAATAAACCTGAAGACTGGTTTATTAAATTATCAGTCAATTGGCTGCAGCTGTGACTGATTATATCAATGAAGGGCATGTCTTTTGCAATGAGAGAATTCAATCAGCTGGATTTAATCCAATCACTTGAAGACTTTTAAGTGGGAAAAGTAGAGGACCTTCAATTCTTCAGCTGGTCAGTGAAGCATTTCCTGAAGAGTTCATTGAACACCTTCATTGGAGTTGCCAGTTCAGTGCCGGAGGAGTTCATCGAACACATTCATCAGAGTTGCCAGTTTGCTGCCTGCCCTACAGAATTTGGACTTATGCATCCCCACAGTTTCATGAGAGACTTTTATAATATCTCATATTTACAGATATCTCTTACTGATTCTGTTTCCCTAGAGAACACTAACTAATACAGGTAGCTATACTATTATCAGGCAAAATGGACTTTAAATGCAAAAATGTTATGCAATAAAGAAGGGCACTATATAGTAATAAAAGGGGCAATTCAACAAGAAGAATAACAATCATAAATATCTATGCTCCTAATCAAGGTGTCCCAAAGTACATGAGGCAAACATTGGCAAAATTGAAGGGAGTAATAGATGGCTATCATAATAATGGGGGACTTCAACACAACACTCTCCAACAGATAGAATAACTAAACAGAGGATCAATGAAGAAACAGAGAATCTAAATAATATGATAAATGAACTAGACCTAATAGACATATATAGAACACTGCACCCCAAACAGGAGGTACACATTCTTCTCAAGTGCTCATGAAACATTCTCAAGGATAGACCGTATTCTGGGGTGCAAAACTGCTCTTAATACATTTAAAAAGATTGAAATTATACAAAGCACTTTCTCTGACCACAGTTGAATGAAGCTGGAAATAACAGAGAACAGGAAAATACACAAATATATGGAGGTTAAACAACATATTCTTAAACAATCAGTGAATCAAAGAAGAAATGGAAAGAAAAATCAGTAAATATCTGGAGATAAATGAAAATGAGAACACAGCAAACCTATCAAAACTTACGGGATACAGTGAAGCCAGTGCTGAGAGGGAAATTTACAGCCCTAAATGCCTACATTAAAAAGGAAGAAAGAGCTAAAATCAACAAGTTAAGTGAACAACTGAAGAAACTGGGAAAAGAACAACAAACTAATCCCAAAGCAAGCAGAAGGAAAGAAGTAACAGAGATTAGAGAAGAAATTTATGAAATGGAGAACAACAACAAAAAAATAGAATAAATAAAACCAAAAGTTGGTTCTTTGAGAAGATCAATAAAATTGACAAATCCTTAGCTAGACTGACAAAGACAAAAAGAGAGAAACTGCAAATAAATAAAATCAGAAATCAGGGCATTACCATGGACCCTGAAGAAATAAAAAAGATTATAAGTCATTGCTATGAACAACTGTATGTCAACAAGCTAGACAACTTAGATGAAATAGTTTCTACAAATACACAACCTACACTGACTCAAGAAGAAATAGAAGACCTCAACAAACCAATAACAAGTAAAGGGATCAAATCAGTCATCAAAAACCTGCCAACAAAGAAAAGCCTCAGACTGGATGGCTTTGCAGCATGTTTTACCAAGCATTCCAAGAAGAATTAATACCATTCCTGCTCAAAATCTTCCAAAAATTTGAAGAGGAGGAACCACTACCTAAGGCATTTAAGAAGACAACATTATCCTAATACAAAAGCCAGATAAAGATACTACAAGAAAAGAAAACTTCAGACCAATCTCTTTAATGAATATAGATGCAAAAATCCTCAAGAAAATACTTGCAAATAGAATCCAACAGTATATTAAAATAATTATACATCATGACCAAGTGGATTTTATTCCAGGTATGCAAGGGTGATTCAATACAAGAAAATCAATTAATGTAATACACCACATTAACCAATTAAAAGGGATAAACCACATGATGTTGATTGGCACATAAAAGGCATTTAATGAAGTACAGCATCTTTTCCTGATAAAAACACTTCAAAAGGTAGGAATCAAAGGAAACTTCCTCAACAAGATAAAAGGCATATATGAAAAACCCACAGCTAACATCATACTCAATGGTGAGAGACTGAAAACTTTCCCTCTAAGATTGGGAACAAGACAAGGATGCTCACTGTTACTACTGCTCTTCAATATTGTGATTAGAAGTTCTATCTAGAGCAATTAGGTAAGAAAAAGAACTAAAAGTCACCCACATTGGAAAGGAAGAAGTAAAACTTTCTCTATTTGCAGATGACATGATCCTATATTTAGAAAATCCAGAAAAAATGACAGCAAAGCTACTTGAGCTAATAAGCAAGTTCAGCAAAGCAAAAACCAATAGTGTTTCTATACACTAGTAATGAGCTATCTGAGGAGGTAATCAAGAAAAAAAAATTCCATTTACCTAAAAGAATCAAATATCTAGGCATAAATCTAACCAAGGATGCAAAGTACTTATACACAGAAAACTATGAAACACTGCTGAAGAAATCAAAGAAGACCTGAGTAAGCGGAAAGACATTCCATGTTCCTGGATTGGAAGGCTAAATGTTGTTAAGATTCTATTCTACCAAAGTTGATTTACAGATTCAATGCAATACCAATCAAAATTCAAACAGACTGCTTTGCAGAAATGGGAAGTTAATTATCAATTTTATTTGGAAGGGTAAGAGGCCTCAAATAGCCAAAAACATCTTGAAAGAGAAGAATGAAGCAGGAGGTATCACACTTCCTGACTTTAAAGCATATTATAAAGTCACAGTGGTCAAAACAGCATGATAGTGTCATAAAGATAGATATGTCAATCAATGGAGTCAATTTGAGAGCTTAGAAATAGACCCTCAGATCTATGGTCAATTGATTTTTGATGACTCCCAAGCCCACTCACCTGGGACAGAATAGTCTCTTCAATAAATGGTGTTGGGAGAACAGGATATTCATAACCAAAGAATGAAAGAGGGCCCCTATCTCATACCCTATTCAAAAATTAACTCAAATTGGATCAAAGAGCTAAATATTAGAATCAGTATCATAATACTCCTAGGAGAAAATGTAAGGAAACATCACAAGATCTAGTGATAGGTGGTAGTTTCTTAGACTTTATACCCAAAGCACAAGCAACGAAAGAAACAATAGATAAATGAGAACTTCTCAAAATCAAATACTTCAGTGCTTCAAAGGACTTTGTCAAAAAAGTGAAAAGCCAACTGACTCAATCGGAGAAAATATTTGGAAATCACATAAAGGTTTGTTATCAGTATATATAATGAAATCCTACAACTCAACAATAAAAAGACAAATAAACCCAATTAAAAAATGGGCAAAGGACATGAATAGATATTTCTTCAAAGATGAAATGCAGATGGCTAAGAGGCACATGAAAAGATGGTCAGCTTCACTAGCTATTCGGGAAAATGCAAATCAAAATCACAATGAGCTATCATCTCACACCTACTAGAATGGCTGCTATTAAACATACAGGCAACAACAAGTGTTGGAGAGGATGTGAAGAAATTGGTACACCTATTCACTACTGGTGGGACTGTAGAATGGTACAGCCACTGTGGAGAATGGTTTGACAGTTCTTCAGGAAGATAAGTGTAGAATAGGCATATGATTCAGCAATTCGCTTCTAGCTATACACTCAGAAAAACTGAAAGCAGGGACTCAAACAGACATTTGCACACTGATGTTCATAACGGCATGATTCACAATTGCCAAAAGATGGAAACAACCCAAGTGTTCATCAACAGATGAATGGATAAACAAAATGTGGTATATGCATTTGTTGGAATATTATTCAGCAGCAAGAAGGAATGAAGTCCTGAAATATGCAACAACATGGATAAACCTTGAGTACATTACATTAAGTGAAATAAGTCAGACACAAAAGGACAAATATTTTATGATTTAACTAATATGAACTAATTATAATATGTAAACTCATAGACATAAAATATAGAATATAGGTTACCAGGATATAGAATAAGGTTAAAGAATGGGGAGCAGTTTCTTAATATGTGTAGAATGTTTAACCAGGGTGAAATTAAACATTTGGAAATGGACAGAGGTGATGGTAACACAATATTTTAACAATTTAACAGTGCTGAATGGTGTGTGAGTGTGGTAGAAAGGGGAAGTTTAGAATCATGTATGTCATCAGAAGGAAAGTTGGAGGTTAAAACATGGGAATGTATAACACAGTGAATCTTATGGTGGACAATGTCTGTGTTTAACTGTACAAATACTAAAAAGTTCATTCATGAACTAGAGCAAATGTTATGACACTACTATAAGAGTTAATAATAGAGAGGTATATGGGAAAAAATGTACCTGTTGTAAACTATGGACTATAGTTAGCAGTAATATTTTAATAGCTTTTCATCAACAGCAGCAAATGTACCACATTGATGTTATGGGTCAATAACATAATCAAAAATGTCAAGGCAGTTGCTTGTGTTTGCTGTAAACAAATAAAATTTTATTGTTTTGCACTAAAAAATAATAAAGGGGGATGAGGAGTATTGGAGGATTAGGGTTTCCTTTTCTATTTTTATTTCTTTTTTGTAGTAATGAAAATGCTCTGAGTTTGATCATGGGGCTGTATGCACAACCATGTGATGATACTGTGAACCAGTGATTGTACAACTTTGGATGGTTTCTATGCTGTGTGAATATATCTTAATAAAAGTGAATTAAAAAAGTGTTTTCCTACAAATTTGTTTATTTTCACCTAATGAAACCTAGAATGGTCAATGATGGTGACTAAATGTACAAATATAAGAATGTTTTTAAAAGAGGGAGAACAAATGAATATCAACCTTTCTAGGTGTTGAAAATTGGATGGTACAAGGGATAAAATGCAGTCAATGCAAACTAGAGTCTATAGTTAATGGTAACATTGTAAGATGCTTCCTTTAATTGTAACGAAGGCAATATACCGAAGCTAAATGTCTGTAAGAGGGGGTTATAAGGGAGTGATATGGGATTCTTGGTGGTGGTGTTGCTGTTTGACCTTTTCATTGCATTTTACTTTCTTTTTATTTTTCTTCTATGCTGTATATCTTTATACTTCATTTTCCCCCCTCCTTTTCCTCTTTATTTGTGGATGAAATGGAAATGTCCTCGTGTAGGTCATGGAGGTGAATGCATAGCTATGTGATTACACCGGGAATCATTGATTGTTTACTTAGAATGGATTGTACGGTTGTGAATACAACTGTTTAAAAAATAAACAGTGATACAAGTGCTGGAGAAAATGTGGAGAGAGGGATGTACCTGTTCACTGTTGGTGGGGAAG
Source organism: Choloepus didactylus (assembly GCF_015220235.1). Classification (NCBI taxonomy): domain Eukaryota; kingdom Metazoa; phylum Chordata; class Mammalia; order Pilosa; family Megalonychidae; genus Choloepus; species Choloepus didactylus. The sequence continues at coordinate 71,417,966 of NC_051309.1, forward strand.
TAGAATGGTGCAGTCTGTCTGAAGGGCAGTGGGGTGGTTCCACAGGAAGCTAACTATGGGGTTGCCATATGGTCCTGCAACCCCATTATTGGGAATATACTTAGAAGAACTGAGGGCAGAGACATGAATGAACATTGCACACTGGTGTTTACAGTGGCAGTATTCATGAATTGCAATGGAAGGAAGAAACCTAAGGGTAAATAGACCACCAATAAATGGATTGGTGAACTGTGGTGTACACATTCAATGAAATATTGAGCAGCAGCAAAAAGAAATGAATTTATGAGATATGCAACTAGGTGAGCGGAACTTGAGGACAGTATGTTGAGTGAAATAAGCCAGAATTGAAGAGATAAACATTATAATGCCTCACTAATATGGACTAACTGTAATGTACAAACTCTGAGAATTGAATCTGAGAGCACAGGTTATCAGGGCAAGGCTTATGCTAAAAGTTCTTAGACTGTAAGCTCTCACAGCAGTCACATCTATTCATGAGATGTAATGGTTGTTGCTAAATTCTGAGATGATGAGCTCTTTGTGTATAACCTGGTCAGTCCCTGGAACTTGGGATATCTGTGTGACTCCTGAGACTCAGAGACAGAGACTACCAGCTATGATTGTCAGCATTACCCCACAAAGCACATGTTAAATAGTCTGAAAAAGAGATCACACTTCAATTAGAGATATGAACAAAATGGACTTGGTTAGGACTAAAATAAACCAGGCTAAAGGGTAGAGGATGATATTGACTGTGTTTTAAAACTTTAACTTCTATGTGAGACCAAAGGAATTGATGTTTATTTGGTGGCAAATCTATATTTTCTGTAGCACACTATATAATTTAACTGGTATGTTCAGTTTATTAAAACAGCATAATTATGTGGAACTTTGAATAGGGAGTGAGATCTGGTTGGTTTGCACAGGTTAGCATGAAGCCCTGATAACATCCCAGAGTAATTTTGGCAGAGAATAAAAAGTATTTGCAAAGCCCCCTCAAGGGACTGGGGGAAAATTGGAAATATTAAACTTGCCCACTTAGAGAATTCCTGATATTCTTACAAGCACTGGGGACTACCATTGTAGTAGGCCAAGCCCTTGATCTTGGGGCTTGCCCTTATGAAACTTGTTACTGCAAAGGAGAGTCTAAGCCTACTTACAATTGTGCCTGAGTCACCCCCAGAGAACCTCTTTCATTGCTCAGATTTGGCCTCTTTTTCTAAGTCAACACTGCCCTCCCTCCTACATGGGACATGACTCCTATAGGTGTAAATCTCCCTGGCAACGTGGGACATGACTCTCGGGGATGAGTCTGGACCTGGCATTGTAGGATTGAGAAAGCCTTCTTGACCAAAAGGGGGAAGAGAAATGAGACAAAATAAAGTTTCAGTGGCTGAGAGATTTCGAATTGAGTTGTGACGTCATTCTGAAGGTTATTCTTATGCATTTCATAGATATCCCTTTTTAGTTTTTAGTGTATTGGAATAGCTAGAATGAAACACCTGAAACTGTTGGACTGCAATCCAGTATCCTTGATTCTTGAAGACAATTGTATAACTGCATAGCTTATATGGTGTGACTGTGTGATTGTCAAAACATTGTGGTTCACACTCCCTTTATCCAGTGTATGGACAGATGAGTAGAAAAAAGGGGGACAAAAAGTGAATGAATAATAGGAGGGTGGAAAGAGTGTGAGATGTTTTAGGTGCTCTTTCATACTTCTATTTTTATTTTTATTTTTATTCTTATTTTCATTTTTATTTTTTGGAGTAATGAAAATGTTCAAAAAATTGTGATGCTGAATGCACAACTATGTGATGATACTGTGAACAATGAACAATTGATTGTACACTTTGGATGAATGTATGGTATGTGAATATATCTCAATAAAATTACATTTAATTAAAAATAAGAATAAGAGGGGCTAAGGGGCAGAGACATGAATGAACATTTTTTAAATTTTTATTTCTTTTTCTGGAGCAATGAAAATGTTCTAAAATTAATCACGGTGATGAATGCACAACTATGAGATGATATTGTGAGCCATTTATTATATACTTCAGATGGATTGTATGGTGTGTGAACATACTTTAATAAAATTGCATTTAAAAATTAACCAATTACAATAAAATAAAGGCATATTTACCTTTTGGGCTTTGAGTTTTAGTTTAAATCCATATCCACATTATAATTTATGGATCATAATATTCATAGAATGAGGTTTTGCCTTTTATATTGGGCATAAGTGATTTTCTGGGTTTGAAAAAGGTGCTCAAATAATTTGAAACAATCTACTGTCAATATTAAAATTACTGTTCATATACATAAACAAAGGAATACCTTCTGGTACATTTTTTATTGTAATATGCTTCCTTAATAAATATTTAAAAACCAAGGATTCTTAACCATTTTTTGTGTGAGGAACCCCTGTGGCAATCTGTATAGCCTATAAACCCCTTCTTGGAATAATGTTTTAAAATGCTTAAAGTAATACAAATAGGACTAAATAAAACAAAAACAAATACATTGAAATCTAGTTTTATGCATGGGCCATAGATTAAGGACATCTGGACATTAAGATTTTGAATAGCCCTTTGTATCAAAAAATGCCTGAGGAAAATACCCAAGTAGAATAGTTCTTGAATATAAAAGAACCAAGCATATGTACTAAAGCCCTTAGATTGCATCTTGTTTGTATGTATTATTTTTGCCTTTAAATACAGAAGTAAGAATTATTCATTTAGGAATAAGTACATGATAAAAATACTTGCAGAAGATTGGTTTTGTTGTGACTTAACTACATTCCTATTATCACCTAGAAGGATGATAAAATCTTGACACCAATGTATTTGCCTTTCAAGCTAACTTTGAGCATTTTAATACACTATAAATTTTGAGCTTTGCCCAATTCAGCTGTTCAGTTGGGCCATGAATTGCTTCATTAAAGGTATGAGTCTAGTAAAATAGAAAGTAATGAGTGGAAGAGTAGAAGGAAGGAGTTCCTTGGAGACAAAAATAGGATCAATGGAGACAGAATTGGAAAAAAATGTAGGATGTTGGGAAAAAAAAACACACAGCACTAAGAAAACTGAAAATATGAGGAAAAAAAGTAAAGAAATACCTACCAATAGGTTAGCTAGCAATTTATGTTTCACAATTCCACCTACCTGAGAATATTTGGAATTTATCTTTCATCTTTTGTGTGGCACTACATATCTCAGATGAATATAATGATATTTTACCTGATTTCTAAGAAGTTAAATAATGGCTGAATTTCCTTTAAGTTCCTTATCATGCTTCTCTCATTTAATAGATATTATAGTCCCATTATTTTTCTCTTATCCCCTTTTTGCATTCAATGGCTTAACATAGGCTTGAATTAAAAGAGGTGATCTTGTGCAGAAATACTTGAGAAACTGTACTGCTTAATGTGAAAATCAGTTGGTGTTTCATGTTGACAGAGTTTTTCTTTCTCTTTTTTTTTTCAGTTCTCCCCATTGTCTTCTTTGACCTGTATAGATTAAAACTGTATAATTTTCTCTTCAGAGTTCCTTTTATGTATCAAACATCTTTTCACTTGTGCATGAAGTGGGGCCCTAAAGTGAGCTCCCTCCCCTAAATCTGTAACAAGAGAGTCCCCTTCCCCCACAACCGGTAAGGACTGCAAAGTAAACATTAAGCCCTGAGAAGGAGGGAGTGAAACTGTGCTGTTTTAGGGAGTGAGACTTGCAGATGTATGCATTAGCCAAGCGTAACCGTTTCAATAATTAATCATTGCACCAGCCTTGAGAAAACTTCTCAAGCTTGCTAAAGATCTTAAGCACCCATTAATTAACCACCAACTCTGCTTTTGTCAAAGTAGCTTGCTTGCATTTTCAGGATGTGATTTCTGCCTATATAAGTCTCAAGCACTCTCCGGTGGGGGCTGCTGCTTGCTGAACTCCCTGCGCGGAGTGACAGGGGCAGTCACTGGCCGGTTAAATAAAGGCTCTTTAAATTCTGTTTGGCTGTCTCATACTCTAACTCACGGGCACCATAACATGCATAACTCTGATTTCTTATTAATTTATTCAGCAATCTGTGGATTATGGATTTAGTAAGATCAGGAGATTGAAAAAATCCACCATATTGTTAATATAGAAGGACTGTTATACATAGAACAATCAGTATAGGTCTTTTCTTGATTGTATTTAAAAATACTTTTATTACCACAGTTGGTTACCACAAACCCCATTGACTGGAAAACCTAGAGAAATAATCTAAACCCCTCTACAAATCTTAACTCCTCTAAAATCCTCCTTTATGTGAAGGCACTTCACAACCTGTACCTTGTAAAGAGAGAGATTAAGGACAACAACTCATAAATTTTGTCAGGTTGGTGAAGTGGATGGTGGAGTTGATTGCCAAGTACTCCTAACCTCAGAATGTTTTGAAGCCAAAGAGAAAATTAGGTTAATTGCATCCATTTTTTTTTAATACACCACAGGAGGGAAAACGATCTTGTGGATGGAGGAAATACTGTTTCTGTGCTCTACTTATAGTTATAGCATAAGGTTGTAATTGCTGCAAAACATGTTTGGCTAAAAACTGTCCAAGGCACGCTGAGTGTAGTACTCTGTTGTGGTTTCTCTGCCTTACTTTTTCCTGTCACTCTGTCTTTGGTCATGGCTATTTTGAATATTTATATTTATATTATAGAAGTAGAAATTGATGAAAAACAATGTGTTTTTTATAGGTGTTCAGAAAGAACAGTGATTAATTCAGATATTTACTATTAAGAGCATATGTATCAGTATTCTTTTTGTTTGTTTTGCTTTTTGTAATTGAGGCTCTTACAGGGTGACTTCTAAAAGAATAAGGATGAAAATAGGGCCTCAAATCCTGTTTTGTTTTTTAATGGAGCTGTGTCACAACCTTTGAATTCATCATGTCCAGTTGGGAAAATTTATTAACTTGCTCTTTTTTGCGTGACTTCCTATGTAGTCTACCAACTACAGAGAGAAATATCCATATATAAGTGGATCAAAGCATGGATTTAAAAAAGCAAAGAGAAAGAAGAAGTGATTTACTGGGTCAGATACCCTGTTTAACATTTCAGGGTCAAACCAGTACCAAATTCCTAGGACATAGTATGGAGTCCAGCAGACAGTAAATGAAGTGGCAAATGCAACCGTCATCTTTAGGGTCCTCAGTCGTGCTCTTGGTATATTGTTCTTGGATTGATTCAACTGTAGTTCTATTAGATAGAGAAAACAATAGGTGTTTAATGACCAGCTTTCTCACAAAACTAGAATAGATGTAAAAGATGAGAGAATCACTAATTGAACGTAATCAAAACAATGAAAGCAAATTTCCACAATTGAACAATGATAATTTGTTTGAAATGCATGATTTTATTCCAAGTTTTCCACAATGTCATATAATGAATTGGAAAGACAAAGGATGACAGTGCTCTTAAAAGTTGTTTCCATCAAACTAATCTGGGTTTGATGTGTGAGGGCACTTAAATCCTTGAAATAAAAACTTAAGAGTAGATGATGTCTGATCTGAGTGGAATTCTGAGTTTACACAGACTTATATTCACTATGTGAGTATTTCTGCCACAAAAGGTAATAAGAACTGTGCATTTTATATACTTTCACCATGTACTTCTTTTAATGATGTCCAAAATGATTTCACTTTTTATATCAATACATTCTTTAAAGTTCATAGGTTACTCCCTTTGTGAAGAAATTCACTAGATTTTAATGGAATCACTGACTTTAATAATCTGATTGCCTACATGAAATTTAGGACTTGTTCCAAAAGGAAAAAGTCACAGTTTTGAAATGCTCATAGCCTGTTCTTGTATTTCATAACCCAGAACTGCTGTTTTGAAATAAAAAAAAAAAACACTCTTCATATACTGTATTTTGAGAGAAACAGATAATGCTAATTCAGAAATACTTACTCTGCAACTTCTTATTCATTGATCACCAAGGGAGTGGAAATATGGAGGGAAAAATTTACATGAATGACATTTTAACTATAAAATCAATTTTTGACTAAAATGTTAAAATCGGTAATTTATGGAACACAGTTTGATTATAGATTTTTTGTAACACAAACCAAATTTCCATGTACCAAGTATCTTATTATGGGCCTTGCTCTTTTCACATATTATTTCATTTTATCTGTAAAGCTAAGTAACAAATAAGTAATAAAGCAATCAATAGGAGTGGGAACATATTAGAAAGCATCTTGGTTTAGCCCAGATGGCTAATCTGAAAAAAAATATAGGGACTCTCACAACAGGCTGTACTTTTCCTTCTTTTGAAATATCACCACGCTTGATTATTGGTTTACTGTTTACGATCTGATTTTTCTGCTAAACTGTAAGCTCCATGAGAGCAGGATCCCCACCTAACACAGTTTTCGGAAATAATGAGTAGTCAGTACATATTAGTCAAATAAATAAAAGATTAAATAAATACTTTTATCTTATTGTTCCCTCTCTCTCTCTCCCTTTATTTTTTTTTTTTTTTTTGCTTCTGCACTGCTCACGTTTCTTTAGATAAACCCCTATTTGGAATCCAACTTCTTATTTTCTCTGTGCTCTTCTTTGACATCCCCAATAAAACTGAATTTTTTAGGATAATATTTTGAAGGCAAATTGTTTTTGCAGTACACTTCCTTGCAAATATCAAATATCATTTTATGTTGGCAGGTGGAAACTGTCTAAGTACCCATTACAAAGCATCACCATAATTATCTTCTTTTGAAAGAAGATAATCTACTGAGAGTGAGAACCCCATAATAATTACTACAATTTCCCTGTTAATTTGTACCAGGTATAACATATGCACTATGCCACTGATAATGTGTCTTTTGAATGTCACAGCTTAACATGCTTACTTTGTAAATTCATAAATTTTAGCTTTCAGGAATGCACCAAATTATCAAAACAAAAAAGGCAGCACCACATATATGAAGATTTTGGATGAAATAGTCAATTACATATGTAACTAAGTTCACACATCCAATACACACACACACCCACTCACACATATACGTAACTGTACGTAGTTTGGATTGTGAGGATATAGGGGATTTGAATGTGAAACTGATAGCTTAACAATTCTATTGGCTAGCATTTGACAGGTTGTACTTTGTTACCTTCTAGAAATCAGGTGTTATAGCATTGTAATGAGTAATTTAGCAATGCTTATCCTGGTAAATGAGGCAATTGTCCTTTCATCCTTAATTCTAGGGTGCCAAATTTAGAACAGGAGTTATTAAACTCCCTCATCTGTAAATTGGGTATAATAAAAGTATATACTTCATGGGGAGATTGTGATTATTAAATGAGTTATATGTAAACTGGTTAGAACAGTACCCGGTACATATTCAGTGCTGCTCTGCTCTTTAAAATCACTGTTTAAAAACTTTTCCGATCATTAAGTCCAAATACAAGGAATACATACTGTGTGGATCCTGATGAAGAACTCGTGTCAGGGTGAAGATGATTTTTGCATTGCAGATCAACGTGATGAGAAGGGGAATGATGAAGAGGAAACTGAAGGTGAAAAAGTTATAAAAGGCTTGATGCCACCATTGTGGAAAACTGCAGTGTGTTACACATTGAGAAAAGACAACTGCCTGTCCAGAGCCATCTGCTAGA